>NC_092232.1:38553758-38798758 GCF_036320965.1 Panulirus ornatus
CCAGCCTGTATGTACATAACCGGCCAGTTGCTACACCCAGCCTGCAGTATACAACACCGGCCAGCTGCTACACCCAGCCTGCAGTGTACAACATCGGCCAGCTGCTACACCCAGCCTGCAGTGTACAACACCGGCCAGCCGCTACACCCAGTCTGCAGTGTACAACACCGGCCAGCTGCTACACCCAGCCTGCAGTGTACAACACCGGCCAGCTGCTACACCCAGCATGCAGCGTACAACACCGGCCAGCTACTACACCCAGCCTGCAGTGTACAACACCGGCCAGCTGCTACACCCAGCCTGCAGCGTACAACACCGGCCAGCTAGTACACCCAGCCTGTAGTGTACAACTCATGACCACTGTGTACAGGGCACTGTACACATCCTTTCTATGTTATGGTTTCCTGAACCAGGACTCCTGTTTCCACTTAGTGTGTGTTTCCGGTACACACCTTGTGTGTGTGTAACACATGGTTGTGTCTACAATAGACATGTTCTTAAGCGCATTTAATAGTGTGGTAAAAAAGGTTCAGTATGCTATAATGTACATGAACGATCCTGAATTATAGGTCTAGCCTTCAAAGCCACTAGAATTGTTGACGTTATAACAGTAAGGAGTGAGTCGTTGTTGCTGTAGAATAGATATATAAGTATATAAAACGATCTAGGCAAATTGTTAGCCTGATCCGAAATGTGGGAAATGAATTTCTGTAGACGAGTATAAGGCCATGTATTGTAGAGAGGAACATACAGAATCCGAACCCAGGATGACGAGTATAAGGTCATGTATTGTACAGAGGAACATACAGTATCCAAACCCAGGATGACGAGTATAAGGTCATGTAATGTACAGGGGAACATACAGTATCCAAACCCAGGATGACGAGTATAAGGTCATGTAATGTACAGGGGAACATACAGTATCCAAACCCAGGATGACGAGTATAAGGTCATGTATTATACAGAGGAACATACAGTATCCAAACCCAGGATGACGAGTATAAGGTCATGTATTGTACAGAGGAACATACAGTATCCAAACCCAGGATGACGAGTATAAGGTCATGTAATGTACAGAGGAACATGCAGTATCCAAACCCAGGATGTTTACAGTGCTCTCAGTGGTACACGAAGCGACTGCTCCTGGTATTGTCCTCAGCAGCGATCCGAGATCTTCGAGGGAAAGTGTGGCAACCGCTTGGTCCACCAGTGTCCTAGGATTCATTCCCACAACATGTACACGTTACAACCTCTCTTGTTACTCCTAACATCTTACTGCTTCTGTCAGACACAGTTGTGTAATGATGTTCACACTTACTCGTCCCCAGGTATAACCTCCCCTCGCGATTCCGGTTCAACGGTGGTGTTTGTGTTTATACCAACATCAACACACCTGTTGCACGTCTCGAGGACCTTGAGTCCCCCAAACTTTGATGTTATCTGACTCAAGGTCTGTTTCCCAACTACCACACTGGTCCTTTATCTCGCCTACTTCTCTCTTAATCCCACAAATTTGATGTTTGTATTCGACCATCTAGACTCCTGCCATGAGACTGCACGTCCCCACACCCACAATCCTCTACCTTGTGGATATCATCGTCCACCACAAATAGATGGTTGAACTGCTCCCATACAGATGGTAGAGGCAGTGGAGCACCTCACGGTCTCTCTTCTCAATGACCCAGTACAAATCACCTCCCACCCAACCTACCTATATACCTGACCGCCGTGACCACTACCCTAATATCATGCATCGGTTTTTCATCTCTAGTCCTTCCCATTGTAAGTACACAATCTCGCCCTAGGTTGGTCCATCTGACCTCATTCATAACTGTATCTATTCTAACGACACCTCCCTCCTCCAGCAGCCCCTTGTAAGCGTAAATATTGGCACTTCAACAAAGCTGAATGCAATAGCGTACGAAAAAAAATCTTTTTTTATTTTCCTTGGGTAAACTACTATGGTAATGCTTCGGTCTCGCCAAACGAAGAGCAGAGGTTACAGTTGTGGGAATGGAAGCATTTACTCCTTTTTCCACCAAATCGACCTCCTCATCCAGACCATGTTTCAACCGTTCCTGTTCTGAGGCCATTTAAGCAAGAGATCAAGTATATCAGGGTTGGAAAAACTCTGAACGCCCCATTTAGCATTTATCACTGCCCGTAATCACTGCAAGCACGTTATCCGTGAGGTGAAGCGTTCCATTGTTCAAAGGAAGTGCAATGACCTCCTCGTCATCCACTGATAGGTCTCTCTGGTCTTCAGCTAAGGGCATCTCTAACAACTACCTGTCGCTCTACCTCCCTTCACTTTTCCATTCTGGCTGTCTCTCCCGTAGACAAAGCAATTCTCTTTGGTTCCGTTTCTCCTCTAACTCACCTTGGATGACTCTTAACATTCCTTCACACCTGATGCTCCTCTTACTAATCCTATACCCCTCCCCATGATCTCTTTTCGAACTGTCCGAAAAGCGCTTCTTTCCCTCTACACAAGCAAGGTTTATATAGATTCTGATGACATCCATCCCCGTGTACTGAAAGAGTGTGCCTCTGAACTTGCACCTGTGCTTGCTCGTCTGTTCCGTTCCTTTTTTCAAAAACTAACACTTTTCCTTCTTTATGGAAGGATGCGTTCATACATCCCATCCCTAAGAAGGGTGACTGTTCTAGCCCCTCTAACTATCGTCCTGTTGCTTTGATAGCTACCACTTCCAAAGTCTCTGAATCCCTCCTCAACTCCCATATCCTTAAACACTTCGAACATCAGTCCTTCCTGATCACCAGTATAGCTTCCGTAAAGCGAGATCCACTGGTGATAGTCTTTCCTATCTTACTAATGTCTGGTCATCATCGTTGAAAGATTTTGGGGAGTCATGTGTAGTTACCCTTGACATATCCAAAGCCTTTGACAGGGTGTGGCATCGGGGTCGCATATCTAAGATTCCCTCTTTTGGCTTCCCTCCCTCACTCTCCTCCTTCATATCTAGCTTCTTCTCTGGCCGATCTGTCGAATTGGTTGTGGATGGATCAGCTTTCCCCTTTTCTCCAACAACAGTGGTGTCCCTCAAGGTTCTTTCCAGTCTCCTAAACTTCGTTTTTTTCTTTTTTGTCAACGATTTCCTTTCTTCCTTAAATAACCACATGCACTCATACGCTGACAACTCAACAATGAATTCATCCATATCCTTCAATTCTGCTCCTTCATCCTTCACTCGATCTGTATCTCGTCTCGACACAACTTCCTCAATAAAGTCAGACAAGATATCTCAGTGGGGCATAAGAAATCTGGTTAAGTTTAATGCCTCCAAAACCCAGTTTCTACCAATCTATCAAAAATTCCTCTCAGTTTTCTTCTATCGCTTGAAGGTTCTCTAATTCCACCTCTTGACTCTGTGAACACATTTGGTATTACTGTAACATCCACTCTTTCTTGGAAACCCCACACTATGGAAATGGTTAATTCTGCCTCTAAGAAACTGGGAGTCCTGTTTAGATGTCGAAACTTCTTTTCTTTTGAACAGTTGTTCCGTTTACAGAGGATTGATCCGTCCTTGTATGGAGTGCTGCTCTCACATCTGGGGTGGTTCTAGCTCTGCATCCTTACTTGACAGAGTCGAGTCGAAAGCGGTCCGACTTGATCATTCTCCCTGACTGACTTCCAAACTTGACCCGCCAGGTATTACTTTGGACTTTGCTCCCGAGAGCTGGCTGCTTGTGTACCCCCACCACTAGCTAGACCACGCAATGTTCGGCAAGCTGCTGCCTCACATGATTACTGTGTGGCCGTTGGCAACTCAAGGGTGGCCTGTATTGATAACTGTTTCTTTCCCTACACCTCGCATCTTTGGAATTCTCTACCCTCTCGTGTCTTTCCCAGAAGACAGGTTTTTTACTTCTTCCAAAATTCGTAGGTACTTTTCCTTGTCTCTTCTTCCTTTCATTGATCTCTATACATTTCAAGTAAGGTCCAGGCCTTGATGTGGACTTTTGTTCGTGACTGGAGCTTCCAACTAAATATGTTTCATAAAAAAAAAACAAGGAAAATTATAAAATGCCAAGTACAAGCACCGAGTAATTGGTAACTGATTATCAATTATGAAATACAAGTGAATACTTCACCAGGAACTTTGGTCTCCAAATTATCATACAGATCAAGAGAAGTTCGTGTGAGGCTGCGTAAGAGCAACAATATCAACATGAGCAATAAGGTACAAGCTGGACCTGGAGAAGTTCAAGTAAGTCAAGCAATTTCTCCCTGAGGAGCGACGGCTCCGTGGTGACTTGTTACAGGCCATCAAGTTCCTCAAGGAATTGGTAAACATTACTACACCAAATGTTCAGGTCTCACGGTAATCCTGCACCTACGAACACTATGCAGAAAACTTTGAGATATAAGATATTACACAAACTCAAGGAAATATTGCTTTACTAACACAGTAACTGATAAATGGAATAAATTGCCTCCTACTATTGTTACAACCTCGATAAAAAAAATTAAAAAATTCAAGATAACACCAGATGACTATTTCCAGTCACTTATCATTAGCCAGGAAACAGTACAGTATAAGTTCTCAGTTCACTCACCAGGTGGCCTGGTTACAAACAATAGATCTTTTATCTCCAGTTTATTCTGGGAATCTCGTTACAAACAATAGATCTTTCATCTCCTGTTTACTCTGTAGACTCTATCATGAGGTAAACTTCCGGATGACAGGTAACAGATGTCTTAATCCATCATCTAGTGGGCATGGGTCGAGACAGAACAGCACATCAGAAGGCTTCTCCATAGCACCAGCTTGCTCTATGTGGGCTACCATTTGTACACCGTCACAGAAAGACCGTATGTGGAAGGCGTCTATCTCGTCCATGGAGACACCGCCAGGAAAGCAAACATAATACTGATGACATGAGAAACCTGAGCAGTTCTCCTCTTACATGACCTATAATATATCTGAGATTTGGATCGCCTATGTGTGAAACATCAGAATCTAATCATGTTGATTCAAGAATATTGTTTCTCTTATATTCATTTCGTAGTTACGATCATACTGGACATAGAGATTTAATCTAGTAAGGGGTGTATCTTGTACAGATGCGGGTTTTTCATAAGATATCTACACATTCTTTCCTAAATCCATCTGGTTTTCCCGTTTTGCCAAAGCTGCGTCAGGAACCAACAAACAATGGCCTCGTTTGACAGTCTTCCGTTGTCGTGTATGATACACCAAACCCAACGCCTGCCTACCACCCACAGCCAAGCCCAGCAGACTATCCCAGGGTTTGTCTTAACCATTCCACATGTCATGATTCAACCCCTTGACAGCACGTTTCCCGCCCCTCATATACCACATAGTACCATTTCATTCTATGCAAAGCACGCCTCTCACCCTCCTATTTTTGTGGGCCCCAGTACCCTAAAAGCCTCCTTCCCTCCATCCTTTCGCCTCTCTCTCTCTCTCTCTCTCTCTCTCTCTCTCTCTCTCTCTCTCTCTCTCTCTCTCTCTCTCTCTCTCTCTCTCTCCCTCTGTGATTTCAGCACACGTCATTCTCTCTTCCAGTCATCTTCTGCCAATGTTCTCGTCACTTCAGCACATCCAGGTTGGCCCTCGGCTGCACGCCTCCCTGACACCGCCAAGTTCTCACACGGTGATCAATCCCCCTCGCCAAACAGAGTCCTTCTCAGGCATTCATACCTTCAAACATACTCCTCTCTGCCCTTACAGACCAGACCGATCTTTATGTGGGCGCGTATCCAGGGTTGGGTTAGAGAGAGAGAGAGAGAGAGAGAGAGAGAGAGAGAGAGAGAGAGAGAGAGAGAGAGAGAGAGAGAGAGAGAGAGAGAGAGAGGGAACCAATTCGCGATGATATGAAAAGTTCAGAATCAAGGGTCGTATGTAATGAAATCCCGTGTCTTTGGTCTTATAACTGTGTGAGTCATCTAAAATGTCAACTTTCACCATTAATACTATTACGCCAGTTGTCACCAAGATAAATACAGATGTAGTGGAGACGTAACTTGATTGTGAGTCTGACAACCATTACTACGAAACAAATAAACACCTGATATTCTGCAACGTAAAAACAGGTGACACAAGCAGGTCTTGTTCGATCACACAAATTAACAACATATTTTATACACAGGAAAATTTCGTTATGATAAATATATGTCAGATTCTTCATCAGGGTTACGACACTGACACTGGCGTCACTCATCACTTTCTTCATCAGGGTTACGACACTGACATGACGTCACTCATCACTTTCTTCATCAGGGTTACGACACTGACAACCTAGCGTCACTCATCACTTTCTTCATCAGGGTTACGACACTGACAACCTGGCGTCACTCATCACTTTCTTCATCAGGGTTGCGACACTGACAACATGACGTCACTCATCACTTTCTTCATCAGGGTTACGACACTGACAAACTGGCGTCACTCATCACTTTCTTCATCAGGGTTACGACACTGACAACCTGGCGTCACTCATCACTTTCTTCATCAGGGTTACGACACTCAACATGACGTCACTCATCACTTTCTTCATCAGGGTTACGACACTGACAACCTGGCGTCACTCATCACTTTCTTCATCAGGGTTACGACACTGACAACCTGGCGTCACTCATCACTTTCTTCATCAGGGTTACGACACTGACAACCTGGCGTCACTCATCACTTTCTTCATCAGGGTTACGACACTGACAACCTAGCGTCACTCATCACTTTCTTCATCAGGGTTACGACACTGACAACCTGGCGTCACTCATCACTTTCTTCATCAGGGTTACGACACTGACAACCTGGCGTCACTCATCACTTTCTTCATCAGGGTTACGACACTGACAACTTGGCGTCACTCATCACTTTCTTCATCAGGGTTACGACACTGACAACCTGGCGTCACTCATCACTTTCTTCATCAGGGTTACGACACTGACAACCTGGCGTCACTCATCACTTTCTTCATCAGGGTTACGACACTGACAACCTGGGGTCACTCATCACTTTCTTCATCAGGGTTACGACACTGACACATGACGTCACTCATCACTTTCTTCATCAGGGTTACGACACTGACAACATGACGTGACTCATCACTTTCTTCATCAGGGTTACGACACTGACAACATGACGTCACTCATCACTTTCTTCATCAGGGTTACGACACTGACAACATGACGTCACTCATCACTTTCTTCATCAGGGTTACGACACTGACACTGGCGTCACTCATCACTTTCTTCATCAGGGTTACGACACTGACAACATGACGTCACTCATCACTTTCTTCATCAGGGTTACGACACTGACAACTGGCGTCACTCATCACTTTCTTCATCAGGGTTACGACACTGACAACCTGGCGTCACTCATCACTTTCTTCATCAGGGTTACGACACTGACAACCTGGCGTCACTCATCACTTTCTTCATCAGGGTTACGACACTGACAACCTGGCGTCACTCATCACTTTCTTCATCAGGGTTACGACACTGACAACATGGCGTCACTCATCACTTTCTTCATCAGGGTTACGACACTGACAACCTGGCGTCACTCATCACTTTCTTCATCAGGGTTACGACACTGACAACATGGCGTCACTCATCACTTTCTTCATCAGGGTTACGACACTGACAACATGGCGTCACTCATCACTTTCTTCATCAGGGTTACGACACTGACAACATGGCGTCACTCATCACTTTCTTCATCAGGGTTACGACACTGACAACTTGGCGTCACTCATCACTTTCTTCATCAGGGTTACGACACTGACAACCTGGCGTCACTCATCACTTTCTTCATCAGGGTTACGACACTATCAACATGACGTCACTCATCACTTTCTTCATCAGGGTTACGACACTGACAACATGGCGTCACTCATCACTTTCTTCATCAGGGTTACGACACTATCAACATGACGTCACTCATCACTTTCTTCATCAGGGTTACGACACTATCAACATGACGTCACTCATCACTTTCTTCATCAGGGTTACGACACTATCAACATGACGTCACTCATCACTTTCTTCATCAGGGTTACGACACTATCAACATGACGTCACTCATCACTTTCTTCATCAGGGTTACGACACTGACAACCTGGCGTCACTCATCACTTTCTTCATCAGGGTTACGACACTATCAACATGACGTCACTCATCACTTTCTTCATCAGGGTTACGACACTGACACTCTGGCGTCACTCATCACTTTCTTCATCAGGGTTACGACACTATCAACATGACGTCACTCATCACTTTCTTCATCAGGGTTACGACACTATCAACATGACGTCACTCATCACTTTCTTCATCAGGGTTACGACACTATCAACATGACGTCACTCATCACTTTCTTCATCAGGGTTACGACACTATCAACATGACGTCACTCATCACTTTCTTCATCAGGGTTACGACACTATCAACATGACGTCACTCATCACTTTCTTCATCAGGGTTACGACACTATCAACATGACGTCACTCATCACTTTCTTCATCAGGGTTACGACACTGACAACCTGGCGTCACTCATCACTTTCTTCATCAGGGTTACGACACTATCAACATGACGTCACTCATCACTTTCTTCATCAGGGTTACGACACTGACACTCTGGCGTCACTCATCACTTTCTTCATCAGGGTTACGACACTATCAACATGACGTCACTCATCACTTTCTTCATCAGGGTTACGACACTATCAACATGACGTCACTCATCACTTTCTTCATCAGGGTTACGACACTATCAACATGACGTCACTCATCACTTTCTTCATCAGGGTTACGACACTATCAACATGACGTCACTCATCACTTTCTTCATCAGGGTTACGACACTATCAACATGACGTCACTCATCACTTTCTTCATCAGGGTTACGACACTATCAACATGACGTCACTCATCACTTTCTTCATCAGGGTTACGACACTATCAACATGACGTCACTCATCACTTTCTTCATCAGGGTTACGACACTATCAACATGACGTCTATCATCACTTTCTTCATCAGGGTTACGACACTGACACTCTGGGGTCACTCATCACTTTCTTCATCAGGGTTACGACACTATCAACATGACGTCACTCATCACTTTCTTCATCAGGGTTACGACACTATCAACATGACGTCACTCATCACTTTCTTCATCAGGGTTACGACACTATCAACATGACGTCACTCATCACTTTCTTCATCAGGGTTACGACACTGACAACCTGGCGTCACTCATCACTTTCTTCATCAGGGTTACGACACTGACAACCTAGCGTCACTCATCACTTTCTTCATCAGGGTTACGACACTATCAACATGAAGTCACTCATCACTTTCTTCATCAGGGTTACGACACTGACAACCTGGCGTCACTCATCACTTTCTTCATCAGGGTTACGACACTGACAACCTAGCGTCACTCATCACTTTCTTCATCAGGGTTACGACACTGACAACCTGGCGTCACTCATCACTTTCTTCATCAGGGTTACGACACTCAACATGACGTCACTCATCACTTTCTTCATCAGGGTTACGACACTGACAACCTGGCGTCACTCATCACTTTCTTCATCAGGGTTACGACACTATCAACATGACGTCACTCATCACTTTCTTCATCAGGGTTACGACACTATCAACATGACGTCACTCATCACTTTCTTCATCAGGGTTACGACACTGACAACCTGGCGTCACTCATCACTTTCTTCATCAGGGTTACGACACTATCAACATGACGTCACTCATCACTTTCTTCATCAGGGTTACGACACTATCAACATGACGTCACTCATCACTTTCTTCATCAGGGTTACGACACTATCAACATGACGTCACTCATCACTTTCTTCATCAGGGTTACGACACTATCAACATGACGTCACTCATCACTTTCTTCATCAGGGTTACGACACTATCAACATGACGTCACTCATCACTTTCTTCATCAGGGTTACGACACTGACAACCTGGCGTCACTCATCACTTTCTTCATCAGGGTTACGACACTGACAACCTGGCGTCACTCATCACTTTCTTCATCAGGGTTACGACACTCAACATGACGTCACTCATCACTTTCTTCATCAGGGTTACGACACTGACACTGGCGTCACTCATCACTTTCTTCATCAGGGTTACGACACTGACAACCTGGGGTCACTCATCACTTTCTTCATCAGGGTTACGACACTCAACATGACGTCACTCATCACTTTCTTCATCAGGGTTACGACACTATCAACATGACGTCACTCATCACTTGCTTCATCAGGGTTACGAGACTATCAACATGACGTCACTCATCACTTTCTTCATCAGGGTTACGACACTGACAACCTGGCGTCACTCATCACTTTCTTCATCAGGGTTACGACACTATCAACATGACGTCACTCATCACTTTCTTCATCAGGGTTACGACACTGACAACATGACGTCACTCATCACTTTCTTCATCAGGGTTACGACACTGACAACCTGGCGTCACTCATCACTTTCTTCATCAGGGTTACGACACTGACACTTTGGCGTCACTCATCACTTTCTTCATCAGGGTTACGACACTGACAACCTGGCGTCACTCATCACTTTCTTCATCAGGGTTACGACACTGACAACATGACGTCACTCATCACTTTCTTCATCAGGGTTACGACACTGACAACATGACGTCACTCATCACTTTCTTCATCAGGGTTACGACACTGACAACCTGGCGTCACTCATCACTTTCTTCATCAGGGTTACGACACTGACAACATGACGTCACTCATCACTTTCTTCATCAGGGTTACGACACTGACAACATGACGTCACTCATCACTTTCTTCATCAGGGTTACGACACTGACAACCTGGCGTCACTCATCACTTTCTTCATCAGGGTTACGACACTGACAACATGACGTCACTCATCACTTGTATACACCACTGGAAGACAGTCAAGCAGACAGACATACACAGATAGTTTACCTGACAAGGGACTTAAGGGAGTTAGATTAAGTATAGGAATATAATAAACCTTTAAAATCTTTTGTGTTTATTGACACTGTACGGTGTAAGCAAGCCGGAAGGGGGGGGGGGGGGGGGAGAGCGGTTGCCCCCGCTGATGTGCAACTTTAAGTTACGCTGACCTCGATTAGGGTCAAACGCAGGCGTCACAGGGGTGGCGTACTCAGCGTTCCTGCGTCACAGGGGTGACGTGCTCAGCGTTCCTGCGTCACAGGGGTGACGTGCTCAGCGTTCCTGCGTCACAGGGGTGACGTGCTCAGCGTTCCTGCGTCACAGGGGTGACGTGCTCAGTGTTCCTGCGTCACAGGGGTGACGTGCTCAGCGTTCCTGCGTCACAGGGGTGACGTGCTCAGCGTTCCTGCATCACAGGGGTGACGTGCTCAGCGTTCCTGCGTCACAGAAGTGACGTGCTCAGTGTTCCTCAGTCACAGGGGTGACGTGCTCAGCGTTCCTGTGTCACAGGGTTGACGTGCTCAGCGTTCCTGCGTCACAGGGGTGACGTGCTCAGCGTTCCTGCGTCACAGGGGTGACGTGCTCAGCGTTCCTGCGTCACAGGGGTGACGTGCTCAGCGTTCGTGTGTCACAGGGGTGACGTGCTCAGCGTTCTTGCGTCACAGGGGTGACGTGCTCAGCGTTCCTGCGCCACAGAGGTGACGTGCTCAGCGTTCCTGCGTCACAGGGGTGACGTGCTCAGCGTTCCTGCGTCACAGAGGTGACGTGCTCAGCGTTCCTGCGTCACAGGGGTGACGTGCTCAGCGTTCCTGCGTCACAGGGGTAACGTGCTCAGCGTTCCTGCGTCAGAGGGGTGACGTGCTCAGCGTTCCTGCGTCACAGGGGTAACGTGCTCAGCGTTCCTGTGTCACAGGGGTAACGTGCTCAGCGTTCCTGCGTCACAGGGTTGACGTGCTCAGCGTTCCTGCGTCACTGGGGTGACGTGCTCAGCGTTCCTGCGTCACAGGGGTGACGTGCTCTGCGTTCCTGCGTTACAGGGGTGACGTGCTCAGCGTTCTTGCGTCACAGGGGTGACGTGCTCAGCGTTCCTGCGTCACAGGGGTGACGTGCTCAGCGTTCCTGCGTCACAGGGGTGACGTGCTCAGCGTTCCTGCGTCACAGGGGTGACGTGCTCAGCGTTCCTGCGTCACAAGGGTGACGTGCTCAGCGTTCCTGCGTCACAGAGGTGACGTGCTCAGCGTTCCTGCGTCACAGGGGTGACGTGCTCAGCGTTCTTGCTTCACAGGGGTGACGTGCTCTGCGTTCCTGTGTCACAGGGGTGACGTGCTCAGCGTTCCTGCGTCACAGGGTTGACGTGCTCAGCGTTCCTGCGTCACAGGGGTGACGTGCTCAGCGTTCCTGCGTCACACACACACACAGGCTGCTGACCTCTGTTAACTGGGCTGGAGGGGCTGCTATTGCCCACCCTGGTTATTTACCCATGAAAACACACACACACACACACACACACACACACACACACACACACACAATATTTACACTATTCGCTATTTACCCGGTAAACATCTTTCAAACTGTTCATATGTATCAAGTGTTTTAAACCCGTCGTCCTCTTAACCTGCATTTCTCACAAATATTTCATGTTTTCCTCTATCGTTCGCTCTGATCAGACTCTCTCTCTCTCTCTCTCTCTCTCTCTCTCTCTCTCTCTCTCTCTCTCTCTCTCTCTCTCTCTCTCTCTCTCATCTTCAGTGGGAAAACCTCTCATCATCAAAGTATAGATTCACAATTCTGTAATATATATGAATGATATTTTCAAACGTATTCCTAAAGGTTCATGGTTGATCTGAATTCAAATATGTTGATGTTTTAGTCTTTTCCTTTTCTTTTTTTTTCATAACCAGATTTCTCGTCCGTCATTACGCCAGATACAATTCATATCACGAGATAAGGAATCATACATCGCGTGTTACGCAACAGCGTAATGATAATGACATCTTGAACAACCTCCTCTTGTCATCATGAAAAACTCTAAGGTGTAACTACCCTGTACTGTTGTGTTGAGATGTAACTACCCGGTACTGATACATTAAGGTGTAACTACACTGTACTGTTGTGTTAAGGTGTAGCTAGCCTGTACTGCTGTGTTAAGGTGTAACTACCCTGTACTGCTGTGTTGAGATGTAACTACCCGGTACTGATACGTTAAGGTGTAACTACCCTGTACTGCTGTGTTAAGGTGTAACTACCATGTACTGCTGTGTTAAGGTGTAACTACCCTGTGCTGCTATGTTAAGGTGTAACTACCCTGTGCAGCTATATTAAGGTGTAACTACCCTGTACTGCTATGTTAAGATGTAACTATCCTGTACTGCTATGTTAAGATGTAAGTACCCGGTACTGCTATGTTAAGGTGTAACTACCATATGCTGCTATGTTAAGGTGTAGCTACCCTGTACTGCTATGTTAAGGTGTAACTACCCTGTGCTGCTATGTTAGGGTGTAACTACCCTGTACTGCTATGTTAAGGTGTAACTACCATATGCTGCTATGTTAAGATGTAACTATCCTGCACTGCTATGTTAAGGTATAACTACCCTGTACTGCTATGTTAAGATGTAACTATCCTGTACTGCTATATTAAGATGTAAGTACCCGGTACTGCTATGTTAAGGTGTAACTACCATATGCTGCTATGTTAAGGTGTAACTACCCTGTACTGCTATGTTAAGATGTAACTATCCTGTACTGCTATGTTAAGATGTAACTACCCTGTACTGCTATGTTAAGATGTAACTATCCTGTACTGCTATGTTAAGATGTAAGTACCCGGTACTGCTATGTTAAGGTGTAACTACCATATGCTGCTATGTTAAGGTGTAGCTACCCTGTACTGCTATGTTAAGGTGTAACTACCCTGTGCTGCTATGTTAAGGTGTAGCTACCCTGTACTGTTGTGTTAAGGTGTAACTACCATATGCTGCTATGTTAAGATGTAAATACCCTGTACTGCTATGTTAAGGTGTAACTACCCTGTGCTGCTATGTTAAGGTGTAGCTACCCTGTACTGCTATGTTAAGATGTAACTACCCGGTACTGCTATGTTAAGGTGTAACTACCATGTACTGCTATGTTAAGGTGTAGCTACCCTGTACTGTTGTGTTAAGGTGTAACTACCATATGCTGCTATGTTAAGATGTAACTACCCTGTACTGCTATGTTAATGTGTAACTACCCTGTGCTGCTATGTTAAGGTGTAGCTACCCTGTTCTGCTATGTTAAGGTGTAACTACCCTGTGCTGCTATGTTAAGGTGTAGCTACCCTGTACTGCTATGTTAAGATGTAACTACCCGGTACTGCTATGTTAAGGTGTAACTACCATATGCTGCTATGTTAAGATGTAACTACCCTGTACTGCTATGTTAAGGTGTAACTACCCTGTGCTGCTATGTTAAGGTGTAACTACCCTGCACTGCTATGTTAAGGTGTAACTACCCTGTGCTGCTATGTTAAGGTGTAGCTACCCTGTACTGCTATGTTAAGATGTAACTACCCGGTACTGCTATGTTAAGGTGTAACTACCATATGCTGCTATGTTAAGATGTAACTACCCTGTACTGCTATGTTAAGGTGTAACTACCCTGTGCTGCTATGTTAAGGTGTAGCTACCCTGTACTGCTATGTTAAGGTGTAACTACCCTGTGCTGCTATGTTAAGGTGTAACTACCCTGTGCAGCTATGTTAAGGTGTAACTATCCCGTGCTGCTATGTTAAGGTGTAAGTACCATGTACTGCTATGTTAAGGTGTAGCTACCCTGTACTGCTATGTTAAGATGTAACTACCCTGTACTGCTATGTTAAGGTGTAACTACCATGTACTGCTATGTTAAGGTGTAGCTACCCTGTACTGCTATGTTAAGATGTAACTACCTTGTACTGCTATGTTAAGGTGTAACTACCCTGTACTGCTATGTTAAGGTGTAACTACCCTGTACTGCTATGTTAAGATGTAACTACCCTGTACTGCTATGTTAAGATGTAACTACCCTGTACTGCTATGTTAAGGTGTAACTACCATGTACTGCTATGTTAAGGTGTAACTACCCTGTACTGCTATGTTAAGATGTAACTACCCTGTACTGCTATGTTAAGGTGTAACTACCCTGTACTGCTATGTTAAGGTGCAACTACCAGGTACTGCTATGTTAAGGTGCAACTACCCGGTACTGCAATGTTAAGGTGTAACTACCCTGTACTGCTATGTTAAGGTGTAACTACCCTGTAATGCTGTGTTAAGGTGTAACTACCCTGTACTGCTATATTAAGGTGTAACTACCCTGTACTGCTGTGTTAAGGTGTAACTACCCTGTACTGCTATGTTAAGGTGTAACTACCACGTACTGCTATATTAAGGTGTAACTACCCTGTACTGCTGTGTTAAGGTGTAACTACCACGTACTGCTATGTTAAGGTGTAACTACTCTGTACTGCTATGTTAAGGTGTAACTACCACGTACTGCTGTGTTAAGGTGTAACTAACCTGTACTGCTATGTTAAGGTGTAACTACCACGTACTGCTATGTTAAGATGTAACTACCATGTACTGCTATGTTAAGAAGGCATCACAGTTTGAAAGGAGCCGGTTCTGTACATACAACAGCGAAGGTAGAATCAACTCCTCACAACAATGACCGAGTCTTCTCCAGGGAGCCTGGCAACACGTCATTGTACACTGCCTTCTGGGCCCGTCCGTTCAAACTGCCACGTCTTGTCCTACACATGGATGGGTGTGTCTACCATCATGTCTGACGTCATCACAGGGACACCATCACCACTTGTCGACATCACGACACTACAGTGTCGTCAACCTCACGACCCCCAAGTGTCCAGCAGCAACACAGCCCTCACTCCTTATGTCGGGTTGAGATGGGTCGCGGCCGCTTCCTTGAGCACCTGTGTACCGTGCTAGAGCACCTGTGTACCGTCCTTGAGCACCTGTGTATCGTCCTTGAACACCTGTGTAGTGTCCTTGAGCACCTGTGTACCGTCCTTGAGCACCTGTGTACCGTCCTTGAGCACCTGTGTACCGTCCTTGAGCACCTGTGTACCGTGCTTGAGCACCTGTGTACCGTCCTTGAGCACCTGTGTACCGTCCTTGAGCACCTGTGTACCGTCCTTGAGCACCTGTGTACCGTGCTTGAGCACCTGTGTACCGTCCTTGAGCACCTGTGTACCGTGCTTGAGCACCTGTGTACCGTCCTTGAGCACCTGTGTACCGTCCTTGAGCACCTGTGTACCGTGCTTGAGCACCTGTGTACCGTGCTTGAGCACCTGTGTACCGTCCTTGAGCACCTGTGTACCGTCCTTGAGCACCTGTGTATCGTCCTTGAGCACCTGTGTATCGTCCTTGAACACCTGTGTAGTGTCCTTGAGCACCTGTGTACCGTCCTTGAGCACCTGTGTACCGTCCTTGAGCACCTGGGTATCGTCCTTGAGCACCTGGGTATCGTCCTTGAGCACCTGGGTATCGTCCTTGAGCACCTGTGGACCGTCCTTGAGCACCTGTGTATCGTCCTTGAACACCTGTGTACCGTCCTTGAGCACCTGTGTGCCGTCCTTGAGCACCTGTGTACCGTGCTTGAGCACATGTGTATCGTCCTTGAGCACCTGTGTATCGTCCTTGAGCACCTGTGTATCGTCCTTGAGCACCTGTGTATCGTCCTTGAACACCTGTGTACCGTCCTTGAGCACCTGTGTACCGTCCTTGAGCACCTGTGTACCGTCCTTGAGCACCTGGGTATCGTCCTTGAGCACCTGTGTATCGTCCTTGAGCACCTGTGTATCGTCCTTGAACACCTGTGCACCGTCCTTGAGCACCTGTGTACCGTCCTTGAGCACCTGGGTATCGTCCTTGAGCACCTGTGTATCGTCCTTGAGCACCTGGGTATCGTCCTTGAGCACCTGGGTATCGTCCTTGAGCACCTGTGTACCGTCCTTGAGCACCTGTGTATCGTCCTTGAACACCTGTGTACCGTCCTTGAGCACCTGGGTACCGTCCTTGAGCACCTGTGTACCGTGCTTGAACACCTGTGTATCGTCCTTGAGCACCTGTGTATCGTCCTTGAGCACCTGTGTATCGTCCTTGAGCACCTGTGTATCGTCCTTGAACACCTGTGTACTGTCCTTGAGCACCTGTGTACCGTCCTTGAGCACCTGTGTACCGTCCTTGAGCACCTGGGTATCGTCCTTGAGCACCTGTGTACCGTCCTTGAGCACCTGTGTATCGTCCTTGAGCACCTGTGTACCGTCCTTGAACACCTGTGTATCGTCCTTGAGCACCTGTGTACCGTCCTTGAGCACCTGGGTATCGTCCTTGAGCACCTGTGTATCGTCCTTGAACACCTGTGTACCGTCCTTGAGCACCTGTGTACCGTCCTTGAGCACCTGGTTATCGTCCTTGAGCGCCTGTGTATCGTCCTTGAGCACCTGTATACTGTCCTTGAGCACCTGTGTACCGTCCTTAAGCACCTGTGTACCGTCCTTGAGCACCTGGGTATCGTCCTTGAGCACCTGTGTATCGTCCTTGAACACCTGTGTACCGTCCTTGAGCACCTGTGTACCGTCCTTGAGCACCTGGGTATCGTCCTTGAGCGCCTGTGTATCGTCCTTGAGCACCTGTGTACCGTCCTTGAGCACCTGGGTATCGTCCTTGAGCACCTGTGTACCGTCCTTGAGCACCTGTGTACCGTCCTTGAGCACCTGTGTACCGTCCTGTTTACCGTCCTTGAGCACCTGTGTATCGTCCTTGAGCACCTGTGTACCGTCCTTGAGCTCCTGTGTACCGTCATCATCTTTGGTACCGTTGATGTGATGACGTATCGCAGCGCTGCCTGTCGGGCAGAATGTGAACCAAAGGTGCACCACAACACCAGAAATCGGTCACCTCGGACCGGGTACAAATGTAAACCACCAAACACGTCACACATCTCGGTACACAGTGACAACACCTAGCCAGGAAGATTAACCCTAAATATTACGATGGAGTGAGGATATTGCAGGATCTTCATCATGATACACTTCTCATATAAGAGAAACTATAATCTCACTGCCAGAAGTTCTGATTCAAACAACCTACTTAAGGAAGGCCAATTCTTGTTTGTGTTTTCACCCCCAGCTTTGTTGACTCTTTCCTTCAGTTATGGCAACAGTGAGCCACAATGACCACACTGCACGCACACTTACCCAGGGAAAGCTCCTCTTTCCCCCACATTGTTCCCGCTCATCACGGCTTGTGCACCCGCCGCCAACACACACAGGCATTTGCCTCTTATAACCATTAGGTCTCGTCTGTACTTACTTCCTCCTCATGATCATTCATGAGACCAATGAAGGTGAGTAGGATGAGACCAGTGAAGGTGAGTAGGATGAGACCAGGGGAGGTGAGTAGGATGAGACCAGTGAAGGTGAGTAGGATAAGAACAGTGAAGGTGAGTAGGATAAGAACAGTGAAGGTGAGTAGGATGAGAGCAGTGAAGGTGAGTAGGATGAGACCAGTGAAGGTGAGTAGGATAAGAACAGTGAAGGTGAGTAGGATGAGAGCAGTGAAGGTGAGTAGGATGAGACCAGTGAAGGTGAGTAGGATAAGAACAGTGAAGGTGAGTAGGATGAAACCAGTGAAGGTGAGTAGGATGAGACCAGTGAAGTTAAGTAGTATGAGAGCAGGGAAGGTGAGTAGGATGAAACCAGTGAAGGTGAGTAGGATGAGACCAGTGAAGGTGAGTAGGATAAGAACAGTGAAGGTGAGTAGGATGAAACCAGTGAAGGTGAGTAGGATGAGACCAGTGAAGTTAAGTAGTATGAGACCAGGGAAGGTGAGTAGATGAAACCAGTGAAGGTGAGTAGGATGAGACCAGTGAAGTAGTAGATGAGCAGGAAGGTGAGTAGATGAGACAGGGAAGGTGAGTAGGATGAGACCAGTGAAGGTGAGTAGGATGAGACCAGTGAAGGTGAGTAGGATGAGACCAGTGAAGGTGAGAAGGATGAGACCAGTGAAGGTGAGTAGGATGAGACCAGTGAAGGTGAGTAGGATGAGACCAGTGAAGGTGAGTAGGATGAGACCAGTGAAGGTGAGTAGGATGAGACCAGTGAAGGTGAGTAGGATGAGACCAGTGAAGGTGAGTAGGATGAGACCAGTGAAGGTGAGTAGGATGAGACCAGTGAAGGTGAGTAGGATGAGACCAGTGAAGGTGAGTAGGATGAGACCAGTGAAGGTGAGTAGGATGAGACCAGTGAAGGTGAGTACGATGAGACCAGGGGAGGTGAGTAGGATGAGACCAGTGAAGGTGAGTAGGATGAGACCAGTGAAGGTGAGTAGGATGAGACCAGTGAAGGTGAGTAGGATGAGACCAGTGAAGGTGAGTAGGATGAGACCAGGGAAGGTGAGTAGGATGAGACCAGTGAAGGTGAGTAGGATGAGACCAGTGAAGGTGAGTAGGATGAGACCAGTGAAGGTGAGTAGGATGAGACCAGTGAAGGTGAGTAGGATGAGACCAGTGAAGGTGAGTAGGATGAGACCAGGGAAGGTGAGTAGGATGAGACCAGTGAAGGTGAGTAGGATGAGACCAGTGAAGGTGAGTAGGATGAGACCAGTGAAGGTGAGTACGATGAGACCAGGGAAGGTGAGTAGGATGAGACCAGTGAAGGTGAGTAGGATGAGACCAGTGAAGGTGAGTACGATGAGACCAGTGAAGGTGAGTAGGATGAGACCAGTGAAGGTGAGTACGATGAGACCAGTGAAGGTGAGTAGGATGAGACCAGTGAAGGTGAGTAGGATGAGACCAGTGAAGGTGAGTAGGATGAGACCAGTGAAGGTGAGTAGGATGAGACCAGTGAAGGTGAGTACGATGAGACCAGTGAAGGTGAGTAGATGAGACCAGTGAAGGTGAGTAGGATGAGACCAGTGAAGGTGAGTAGGATGAGACCAGTGAAGGTGAGTAGATGAGACCAGTGAAGGTGAGTAGGATGAGACCAGTGAAGGTGAGTAGGATGAGACCAGTGAAGGTGAGTAGATGAGACCAGTGAAGGTGAGTAGGATGAGACCAGTGAAGGTGAGTACGATGAGACCAGTGAAGGTGAGTAGGATGAGACCAGTGAAGGTGAGTAGGATGAGACCAGTGAAGGTGAGTAGGATGAGACCAGTGAAGGTGAGTAGGATGAGACCAGTGAAGGTGAGTAGGATGAGACCAGTGAAGGTGAGTAGGATGAGACCAGTGAAGGTGAGTAGGATGAGACCAGTGAAGGTGAGTAGATGAGACCAGTGAAGGTGAGTAGGATGAGACCAGTGAAGGTGAGTAGGATGAGACAGTGAAGGTGAGTAGGATGAGACCAGTGAAGGTGAGTAGGATGAGACCAGTGAAGGTGAGTAGGATGAGACCAGTGAAGGTGAGTAGGATGAGACCAGTGAAGGTGAGTAGGATGAGACCAGTGAAGGTGAGTAGGATGAGACCAGTGAAGGTGAGTAGGATGAGACCAGTGAAGGTGAGTAGGATGAGACCAGTGAAGGTGAGTAGGATGAGACCAGTGAAGGTGAGTAGGATGAGACCAGTGAAGGTGAGTAGGATGAGACCAGTGAAGGTGAGTAGGATGAGACCAGTGAAGGTGACTAGGATGAGACCAGTGAAGGTGAGTAGGATGAGAGCAGCGAAGGTGAGTAGGATGAGACCAGTGAAGGTGAGTAGGATGAGACCAGTGAAGTTAAGTAGTATGAGACCAGTGAGGGTGAGTAGGATGAGACCAGTGAAGGTGAGTGGGATGAGACCAGTGAAGGTGAGTAGGATCATGGCCACACTCCTCCACAACAAACAATATGGCGCTGGACAGTAGTGTCCGCCCGGGTTGACCAACACTGTGTTGTTTCCGTGGGTGGACGCCAGAAACACTTAAGAGGCGCTTGAGGAGGAGGCCTCAGTCCAGTGTGTAACGAGATCAACGTTCCAGACTGACGCTCACACTTCATTACCTCCCGCTAGCGACCACCAGCAGCTCCTCGCTAACTGGCGTCATCATACGAGTCAACACTCTTTTCATAGTTGAGAGCGGCAGGTGTGTGTGTGTGTGTGTGTGTGTGTGTGTGTGTGTGTGTGTGTGTGGTGGCAGGGTAGAGGGATGGCTGCTGTGTTGCTTCCTGGTGACAGACTCGACCCCTGGCCCGCCGCCACCTGGCTCACACAACACACTCGCTCATGATATACTGATAAGTCGTGACATCGTCTCGTACACTCCGGCCTCGTCTATCGTCTTATCATATAAGACATATATACACAAACGTTAGTCTCACATATATACACAAACGTTACTCTCACATATATACACAAACGTTAGTCTCACATATATACACAAACGTTAGTCTCACATATATACACAAACGTTAGTCTCACATATATACACAAACGTTAGTCTCACATATATACACAAACGTTACTCTTACATATATACACAAACGTTAGTCTCACATATATACACAAACGTTAGTCTCACATATATACACAAACGTTACTCTCACATATATACACAAACGTTAGTCTCACATATATACACAAACGTTAGTCTCACATATATACACAAACGTTAGTCTCACATATATACACAAACGTTAGTCTCACATATATACACAAACGTTAGTCTTGTGTTCTTATGTTAGATAAGAGTTAGAGATCCACGTACCTAAAGTGATAACGTGTTAAAGATCAAAACATATCAGGAAGATAAACTACTTTGACCTCGGCTATTGAGCAGGTCTCCTCTGATAGATTGCGTAACGATAGACTACGTAACGATAGACTACGTTACGATAGACTACGTAACGTCACGGCCGTTAAGCCAGGTCATAACGGCTAGGCCAGGTCATCATCGTGTTACCAAGACTGAATGATGACCATAAGGCCAGGTCATGAGACCTAGGTATGGTCATATCTACAAGTCCAGGTCATAAGACATGGGCTGGGTCATGACGGCAAGGTCAGGTCATGAGCCCTAAGTTAGGTCATTATTTAGGGCCATCATGATGGTAAGACCAGATCAACAGTGCCATATGGCCACCTGTCAGAGGCTGGATCTAGTCCTTGTGTTATGATGTGTTATGTTGAACAGAGAACAACACTCCATCACGGTCTACTGCGGGTTGAAAACATCCTTCCTTCTTCCTGTGTTATGATGGCCTTCACCCACCACCAGCCAGTCGACCAGTTCCCCAACGCCCATGTCACTCACCAGCCAGTCGACCACTTCCCTAGCCACGTCATCGCCCATGTCACTCACCAGCCAGTCGACCACTTCCCTAGCCACGTCATCGCCCATGTCACTCACCAGCCAGTCGACCACTTCCCTAGCCACGTCATCGCCCATGTCACTCACCAGCCTGTCGACTAGTCTCCTAGCCACGTCATCGCCCATGTCACTCACCAGCCTGTCGACCAGTTCCCTAGCCACGTCATTGCCCATGTCACTCACCAGCCAGTCGACCACTTTCCTAGACATGCCATTGCCCATGTCACTCACCAGCTAGTCGACCACTTCCCTAGTCACGCCATCGCCCATGTCACTCACCAGCCAGTCGACCAGTTCCCTAGTCAAGCCATCGCCCTAGTCCATGTATCGGCTTGGCTCTACGTCAGACACTGTGTACAAAGTGTTGGTTGTACGTCCCTCTGGCAGCACCTGGTCCACCTTGTGTCACAATTCAACTTGATAATTACATCTTTCTCTATACCTTTCCTTCATACTGTGCCAACCGGTAGAATACACACACACACACACACACACACACACACACACACCTAGCTTAGGCTAGTGTGTGTGTGTGTGTGTATTGTGCATACATATATCTGTGGTGTATATATATATATATATATATATATATATATATATATATATATATATATATATATATATATATATATACATATCTTTTTTTTTTCATACTATTCGCCATTTCCCGCGTTAGCGAGGTAGCTTTAGGAACAGAGGACTGAGCCTTTGAGGGAAATCCCCACTTGGCCCCCTTCTCTGTTCCTATCTTTGGAAAATCAAAAAATGAGAGGGGAGGATTTCCAACCCCCCGCTCCCTTCCCTTTTAGTCGCCTTTTACGACACGCAGAGAATACGTGGGAAGTATTCTTTCTCCCTTATCCCCAGGGATAACATATATATATATATATATATATATATATATATATATATATATATATATATATATATATATATATAGGGTGTTTTGGTCGAGGTGGTGTGCAAAGTGAGAGGGTTAGGGAAAATGATTTGGTAAACAGAGAAGAGGTAGTGAAAGCTTTGCGGAAGATGAAAGCCGGCAAGGCAGCAGGTTTGGATGGTATTGCAGTGGAATTTATTAAAAAAGGGGGTGACTGTATTGTTGACTGGTTGGTAAGGTTATTTAATGTATGTATGACTCATGGTGAGGTGCCTGAGGATTGGCGGAATGCGTGCATAGTGCCATTGTACAAAGTCAAAGGGGATAAGAGTGAGTGCTCAAATTACAGAGGTATAAGTTTGTTGAGTATTCCTGGTAAAGTATATGGGAGGGTATTGATTGAGAGGGTGAAGGGATGTACAGAGCATCAGATTGGGGAAGAGCAGTGTGGTTTCAGAAGTGGTAGAGGATGTGTGGATCACGTGTTTGCTTTGAAGAATGTATGTGAGAAATACTTAGAAAAGCAAATGGATTTGTATGTAGCATTTATGGATCTGGAGAAGGCATATGATAGAGTTGATAGAGATGCTCTGTGGAAGGTATTAAGAATATATGGTGTGGGAGGAAAGTTGTTAGAAGCAGTGAAAAGTTTTTATCGAGGATGTAAGGCATGTGTACGTGTAGGAAGAGAGGAAAGTGATTGGTTCTCAGTGAATGTAGGTTTGCGGCAGGGGTGTGTGATGTCTCCATGGTTGTTTAATTTGTTTATGGATGGGGTTGTTAGGGAGGTAAATGCAAGAGTTTTGGAAAGAGGGGCAAGTATGAAGTCTGTTGGGGATGAGAGAGCTTGGGAAGTGAGTCAGTTGTTGTTCGCTGATGATACAGCGCTGGTGGCTGATTCATGTGAGAAACTGCAGAAGCTGGTGACTGAGTTTGGAAAAGTGTGTGGAAGAAGAAAGTTAAGAGTAAATGTGAATAAGAGCAAGGTTATTAGGTACAGTAGGGTTGAGGGTCAAGTCAATTGGGAGGTGAGTTTGAATGGAGAAAAACTGGAGGAAGTGAAGTGTTTTAGATATCTGGGAGTGGATCTGGCAGCGGATGGAACCATGGAAGCGGAAGTGGATCATAGGGTGGGGGAGGGGGCGAAAATCCTGGGGGCCTTGAAGAATGTGTGGAAGTCGAGAACATTATCTCGGAAAGCAAAAATGGCTATGTTTGAAGGAATAGTGGTTCCAACAATGTTGTATGGTTGCGAGGCGTGGGCTATGGATAGAGTTGTGCGCAGGAGGATGGATGTGCTGGAAATGAGATGTTTGAGGACAATGTGTGGTGTGAGGTGGTTTGATCGTGTGAGTAACGTAAGGGTAAGAGAGATGTGTGGAAATAAAAAGAGCGTGGTTGAGAGAGCAGAAGAGGGTGTTTTGAAGTGGTTTGGGCACATGGAGAGAATGAGTGAGGAAAGATTGACCAAGAGGATATATGTGTCGGAGGTGGAGGGAACAAGGAGAAGAGGGAGACCAAATTGGAGGTGGAAAGATGGAGTGAAAAAGATTTTGTGTGATCGGGGCCTGAACATGCAGGAGGGTGAAAGGAGGGCAAGGAATAGAGTGAGTTGGAGCGATGTGGTATACCGGGGTTGACGTGCTGTCAGTGGATTGAAGCAGGGCATGTGAAGCGTCTGGGGTAAACCGTGGAAGGCTGTGTAGGTATGTATATTTGCGTGTGTGGACGTATGTATATACATGTGTATGGGGGGGGTTGGGCCATTTCTTTCGTCTGTTTCCTTGCGCTACCTCGCAAACGCGGGAGACAGCGACAAAGTATAATAAATAAATAAAATAAATATATATATATCTTTCTTTCAAACTATTCGCCATTTCCCGCGTTAGCGAGGCAGCGCCAAGAACAGAGAACCGGGCCTCCGAGGGAACATCCTCATCCGGCCTCCTTCTCTGTTCCTTCTTTTGGAAAAAAAAAAAAAAAAAAATATACATATATATATATATATATATATATATATATATATATATATATATATATATATATATATTTTTTTTTTTTTTTTTTTTTTTTTGCTTTGTCGCTGTCTCCCGCGTTTGCGAGGTAGCGCAAGGAAACAGACGAAAGAAATGGCCCAACCCACCCCCATACACATGTATATACATACGTCAACACACGCAAATATACATACCTACACAGCTTTCCATGGTTTACCCCAGACGCTTCACATGCCCCGATTCAGTCCACTGACAGCACGTCAACCCCGGTATACTACATCGCTCCAATTCACTCTATTCCTTGCCCTCCTTTCACCCTCCTGCATCTTCAGGCCCCGATCACACAAAATCTCTTTCACTCCATCTTTCCACTTCCAATTTGGTCTCCCTCTTCTCCTCGTTCCCTCCACCTCCGACACATATATCCTCTTGGTCAATCTTTCCTCACTCATTCTCTCCATGTGCCCAAACCATTTCAAAACACCCTCTTCTGCTCTCTCAACCACGCTCTTTTTATTTCCACACATCTCTCTTACCCTTACGTTACTTACTCGATCAAACCACCTCACACCACACATTGTCCTCAAACATCTCATTTCCAGCACATCCATCCTCCTGCGCACAACTCTATCCATAGCCCACGCCTCGCAACCATACAACATTGTTGGAACCACTATTCCTTCAAACATACCCATTTTTGCTTTCCGAGATAATGTTCTCGACTTCCACACATTCTTCAAGGCTCCCAGAATTTTCGCCCCCTCCCCCACCCTATGATCCACTTCCGCTTCCATGGTTCCATCCGCTGCCAGATCCACTCCCAGATATCTAAAACACTTCACTTCCTCCAGTTTTTCTCCATTCAAACTCACCTCCCAATTGACTTGACCCTCAACCCTACTGTACCTAATAACCTTACTCTTATTCACATTTACTCTTAACTTTCTTCTTTCACACACTTTACCAAACTCAGTCACCAGCTTCTGCAGTTTCTCACATGAATCAGCCACCAGCGCTGTATCATCAGCGAACAACAACTGACTCACTTCCCAAGCTCTCTCATCCCCAACAGACTTCATACTTGCCCTTCTTTCAAAAACTCTTGCATTCACCTCCCTAACAACCCCATCCATAAACAAATTAAACAACCATGGAGACATTACACACCCCTGCCGCAACCTACATTCACTGAGAACCAATCACTTTCCTCTCTTCCTACACGTACACATGCCTTACATCCTCGATAAAAACTTTTCACTGCTTCTAACAACTTGCCTCCCACACCATATATTCTTAATACCTTCCACAGAGCATCTCTATCAACTCTATCATATGCCTTCTCCAGATCCATAAATGCTACATACAAATCCATTTGCTTTTCTAAGTATTTCTCACATACATTCTTCAAAGCAAACACCTGATCCACACATCCTCTACCACTTCTGAAACCACACTGCTCTTCCCCAATCTGATGCTCTGTACATGCCTTCACCCTCTCAATCAGTACCCTCCCATATAATTTACCAGGAATACTCAACAAACTTATACCTCTGTAATTTGAGCACTCACTCTTATCCCCTTTGCCTTTGTACAATGGCACTATGCACGCATTCCGCCAATCCTCAGGCACCTCACCGTGAGTCATACATACATTAAATAACCTTACCAACCAGTCAACAATACAGTCACCCCCTTTTTTAATAAATTCCACTGCAATACCATCCAAACCTGCTGCCTTGCCGGCTTTCATCTTCCGCAAAGCTTTTACTACCTCTTCTCTGTTTACCAAATCATTTTCCCTAACCCTCTCACTTTGCACACCACCTCGACCAAAACACCCTATATCTGCCACTCTATCATCAAACACATTCAAGAAACCTTCAAAATACTCACTCCATCTCCTTCTCACATCACCACTACTTGTTATCACCTCCCCATTTGCGCCCTTCACTGAAGTTCCCATTTGCTCCCTTGTCTTACGCACCTTATTTACCTCCTTCCAGAACATCTTTTTATTCTCCCTAAAATTTAATGATACTCTCTCACCCCAACTCTCATTTGCCCTTTTTTTCACCTCTTGCACCTTTCTCTTGACCTCCTGTCTCTTTCTTTTATACGTCTCCCACTCAACTGCATTTTTTCCCTGCAAAAATCGTCCAAATGCCTCTCTCTTCTCTTTCACTAATACTCTTACTTCTTCATCCCACCACTCACTACCCTTTCTAATCAACCCACCTCCCACTCTTCTCATGCCACAAGCATCTTTTGCGCAATCCATCACTGATTCCCTAAATACATCCCATTCCTCCCCCACTCCCCTTACTTCCATTGTTCTCACCTTTTTCCATTCTGTACTCAGTCTCTCCTGATACTTCCTCACACAAGTCTCCTTCCCAAGCTCACTTACTCTCACCACCCTCTTCACCCCAACATTCACTCTTCTTTTCTGAAAACCCATACAAATCTTCACCTTAGTCTCCACAAGATAATGATCAGACATCCCTCCAGTTGCACCTCTCAGCACATTAACATCCAAAAGTCTCTCTTTCGCGCGCCTGTCAATTAACACGTAATCCAATAACGCTCTCTGGCCATCTCTCCTACTTACATAAGTATACTTATGTATATCTCGCTTTTTAAACCAGGTATTCCCAATCATCAGTCCTTTTTCAGCACATAAATCTACAAGCTCTTCACCATTTCCATTTACAACACTGAACACCCCATGCACACCAATTATTCCCTCAACTGCCACATTACTAACCTTTGCATTCAAATCACCCATCACTATAATATATATATATATATATATATATATATATATATATATATATATATATATATATATATGTATATATATATATATATATATATATATATATATATATATATATATATATATATATATATATATATTATATTATATTATATTATATTTTCTATTATACTTTGTCGCTGTCTCCCGCGTTTGCGAGGTAGCGCAAGGAAACAGACGAAAGAAATGGCCCACCCCCCCCCCCCATACACATGTATATACATACGTCCACACACGCAAATATACATACCTACACAGCTTTCCATGGTTTACCCCAGACGCTTCACATGCCCTGCTTCAATCCACTGACAGCACGTCAACCCCGGTATACCACATCGCTCCAATTCACTCTATTCCTTGCCCTCCTTTCACCATCCTGCATGTTCAGGCCCCGATCACACAAAATCTTTTTCACTCCATCTTTCCACCTCCAATTTGGTCTCCCTCTTCTCCTTGTTCCCTCCACCTCCGACACATATATCCTCTTGGTCAATCTTTCCTCACTCATCCTCTCCATGTGCCCAAACCACTTCAAAACACCCTCTTCTGCTCTCTCAACCACGCTCTTTTTATTTCCACACATCTCTCTTACCCTTACGTTACTCACTCGATCAAACCACCTCACACCACACATTGTCCTCAAACATCTCATTTCCAGCACATCCATCCTCCTGCGCACAACTCTATCCATAGCCCACGCCTCGCAACCATACAACATTGTTGGAACCACTATTCCTTCAAACATAGCCATTTTTGCTTTCCGAGATAATGTTCTCGACTTCCACACATTCTTCAAGGCCCCCAGGATTTTCGCCCCCTCCCCCACCCTATATATATATTGCAGTAGGTCACAGTGGTGCGCAAGATTTAGTATTTCCTGATAACCACGAGGAAAATGAAACACGATAAGTTCCCATGTGCACTTTCGTGTAATGATCATATCGTCAGGGGAGATACAAGAATGAGATCGAAGACGTAAAAAAAGTCAGCTTATATAGTGAATAAAGACGTAGCTAAGACGCCGTTGGTACCCAAGTGTTACCGGATGGTGGTGTTCGGGTTGGTGGTGTTCGAGTCTGGCATCATGCTTGTCATAAAATTTTCATTATGTGGACAAGTCTGGGAACCGCTTACAAATTTTGCCTACGACAAAGCTATCCGGTTTGTATAGACCTTAACTAATATTCATGTTGCAGTTCTTTGTGTATTTCATAAGAGAAGATTCAAGGATATTTCTCGTGGTAATGGAGTTACAGTTAATGACTGAATTAGCGTCACTCCAGTTAATACAATGATCATAATTTTTGAAATGATTAAAAGGAGCATTTGATTCTTGTCCTGTTCTTATACAATATTTACACTGCTTAAGTCTGACATAAACATCCTTACCAGTCTGACCAGAATAAAACGTTTAACAGCTTTTACAAAGGATTCTGTAAACACAGACCGCAGAATTTTCTGACGAGATTTTGATTAAGATATTCTTAATAGTATTGTTATTGCTGAAGACCGAAATCATACTAAAGGATTCAAACAAGATGGGAAGTAATGTAAGATTATCACTGAAAGGGAGATATAAAAGATTCTTGGTATCAAGGGGAGATTTGAGGTTAACTCTATAAAAATGATTTATTTGCCAACTTAAGAGATTTATCAATGAAAGATCTAGGATACTTTAACTTGGATTCAATAGAATATACCCTCTCAAGCTCATCATCAATAAACTCTGGACTGTATATACATAATGCCCTGAGGAACATCGACTGGAATGATGATAGTTTAACTCTGTCATGTTGAATTGAGTAATAGTGAATATCAGAACAAACATACCAAACTCAGTCACCAGCTTCTGCAGTTTCTCACATGAATCAGCCACCAGCGCTGTATCATCAGCGAACAACAACTGACTCACTTCCCAAGCTCTCTCATCCACAACAGGCTGCATACTTGCCCCTCTTTCCAAAACTCTTGCATTCACCTCCCTAACAACCCCATCCATAAACAAATTAAACAACCATGGAGACATTAGGTTATTAGGTACAGTAGGGTTGAGGGTCAAGTCAATTGGGAGGTAACTTTAAATGGAGAAAAACTGTAGGAAGTGAAGTGTTTTAGATATCTGGGAGTGGATTTGGCAGCGGATGGAACCATGGAAGCGGAAGTGAATCATAGGGTAGGGGAGGGGGCGAAAATTCTGGGAGCCTTGAAGAATATGTGGAAGTCGAGAACATTATCTCGGAAAGCAAAAATGGGTATGTTTGAAGGAATAGTGGCTCCAACAATGTTGTATGGTTGCGAGGCGTGGGCTATGGATAGAGTTGTGCGCAGGAGGGTGGATGTGCTGGAAATGAGATGTTTGAGGACAATATGTGGTGTGAGGTGGGTTGATCGAGTAAGTAATAATAGGGTAAGAGAGATGTGTGGTAATAAAAAGAGTGTGGTTGAGAGAGCAGAAGAGGGTGTTTTGAAATGGTTTGGGCACATGGAGAGAATGAGTGAGGAAAGATTGACCAAGAGGATATATGTGTCGGAGGTGGAGGGAACGAGGAGAAGAGGGAGACCAAATTGGAGGTGGAAAGATGGAGTGAAAAAGATTTTGTGTGATCGGGCCTGAACATGCAGGAGGGTGAAAGGAGGGCAAGGAATAGAGTGAATTGGAGCGATGTGGTATACCGGGGTTGACGTGCTGTCAGTGGATTGAATCAAGGCATGTGAAGCGTCTGGGGTAAACCATGGAAAGCTGTGTAGGTATGTATATTTGCGTGTGTGGACGTATGTATATACATGTGTATGGGGGGGGGGTTGGGCCATTTCTTTCGTCTGTTTCCTTGCGCTACCTCGCAAACGCGGGAGACAGCGACAAAGCATAAAAAAAAAAAAATATATATATATATATATATATATATATATATATATATATATATATATATATATATATATATATATATATCTTTCAAACTATTCGCCATTTCCCGCGTTAGCGAGGCAGCGCCAAGAACAGAGAACCGGGCCTCCGAGGGAACATCCTCACCCGGCCCCCTTCTCTGTTCCTTCTTTTGGAAAAAAAAAAAAAAAAAAAATATATATATATATATATATATATATATATATATATATATATATATATATATTTTTTTTTTTTTTTGCCGCTGTCTCCCGCGTTTGCGAGGTAGCGCAAGGAAACAGACGAAAGAAATGGCCCAACCCACCCCCATACACATGTATATACATACGTCCACACACGCAAATATACATACCTACACAGCTTTCCATGGTTTACCCCAGACGCTTCACATGCCCCGATTCAATCCACTGACAGCACGTCAACCCCGGTATACTACATCGCTCCAATTCACTCTATTCCTTGCCCTCCTTTCACCCTCCTGCATGTTCAGGCCCCGATCACACAAAATCTTTTTCACTCCATCTTTCCACCTCCAATTTGGTCTCCCTCTTCTCCTCGTTCCCTCCACCTCCGACACATATATCCTCTTGGTCAATCTTTCCTCACTCATTCTCTCCATGTGCCCAAACCATTTCAAAACACCCTCTTCTGCTCTCTCAACCACGCTCTTTTTATTTCCACACATCTCTCTTACCCTTACGTTACTTACTCGATCAAACCACCTCACACCACACATTGTCCTCAAACATCTCATTTCCAGCACATCCATCCTCCTGCGCACAACTCTATCCATAGCCCACGCCTCGCAACCATACAACATTGTTGGAACCACTATTCCTTCAAACATACCCATTTTTGCTTTCCGAGATAATGTTCTCGACTTCCACACATTCTTCAAGGCTCCCAGAATTTTCGCCCCCTCCCCCACCCTATGTTTCACTTCCGCTTCCATGGTTCCATCCGCTGCCAGATCCACTCCCAGATATCTAAAACACTTCACTTCCTCCAGTTATTCTCCATTCAAACTCACCTCCCAATTGACTTGACCCTCAACCCTACTGTACCTAATAACCTTACTCTTATTCACATTTACTCTTAACTTTCTTCTTTCACACACTTTACCAAACTCAGTCACCAGCTTCTGCAGTTTCTCACATGAATCAGCCACCAGCGCTGTATCATCAGCGAACAACAACTGACTCACTTCCCAAGCTCTCTCATCCCCAACAGACTTCATACTTGCCCCTCTTTCCAAAACTCTTGCATTCACCTCCCTAACAACCCCATCCATAAACAAATTAAACAACCATGGAGACATCACACGCCCCTGCCGCAAACCTACATTCACTGAGAACCAATCACTTTCCTCTCTTCCTACACGTACACATGCCTTACATCCTCGATAAAAACTTTTCACTGCTTCTAACAACTTTCCTCCCACACCATATATTCTTAATACCTTCCACAGAGCATCTCTATCAACTCTATCATATGCCTTCTCCAGATCCATAAATGCTACATACAAATCCATCTGCTTTTCTAAGTATTTCTCACATACATTCTTCAAAGCAAACACCTGATCCACACATCCTCTACCACTTCTGAAACCACACTGCTCTTCCCCAATCTGATGCTCTGTACATGCCTTCACCCTCTCAATCAGTACCCTCCCATATAATTTACCAGGAATACTCAACAAACTTATACCTCTGTAATTTGAGCACTCACTCTTATCCCCTTTGCCTTTGTACAATGGCACTATGCACGCATTCCGCCAATCCTCAGGCACCTCACCGTGAGTCATACATACATTAAATAACCTTACCAACCAGTCAACAATACAGTCACCCCCTTTTTTAATAAATTCCACTGCAATACCATCCAAACCTGCTGCCTTGCCGGCTTTCATCTTCCGCAAAGCTTTTACTACCTCTTCTCTGTTTACCAAATCATTTTCCCTAACCCTCTCACTTTGCACACCACCTCGACCAAAACACCCTATATCTGCCACTCTATCATCAAACACATTCAACAAACCTTCAAAATACTCACTCCATCTCCTTCTCACATCACCACTACTTGTTATCACCTCCCCATTTGCGCCCTTCACTGAAGTTCCCATTTGCTCCCTTGTCTTACGCACTTTATTTACCTCCTTCCAGAACATCTTTTTATTCTCCCTAAAATCTAATGATACTCTCTCACCCTAACTCTCATTTGCCCTTTTTTTCACCTCTTGCACCTTTCTCTTGACCTCCTGTCTCTTTCTTTTATACGTCTCCCACTCAACTGCATTTTTTCCCTGCAAAAATCGTCCAAATGCCTCTCTCTTCTCTTTCACTAATACTCTTACTTCTTCATCCCACCACTCACTACCCTTTCTAATCAACCCACCTCCCACTCTTCTCATGCCACAAGCATCTTTTGCGCAATCCATCACTGATTCCCTAAATACATCCCATTCCTCCCCAACTCCCCTTACTTCCATTGTTCTCACCTTTTTCCATTCTGTACTCAGTCTCTCCTGGTACTTCCTCACACAAGTCTCCTTCCCAAGCTCACTTACTCTCACCACCCTCTTCACCCCAACATTCACTCTTCTTTTCTGAAAACCCATACAAATCTTCACCTTTGCCTCCACAAGATAATGATCAGACATCCCTCCAGTTGCACCTCTCAGCACATTAACATCCAAAAGTCTCTCGCGCGCCTGTCAATTAACACGTAATCCAATAACGCTCTCTGGCCATCTCTCCTACTTACATAAGTATACTTATGTATATCTCGCTTTTTAAACCAGGTATTCCCAATCATCAGTCCTTTTTCAGCATATAAATCTACAAGCTCTTCACCATTTCCATTTACAACACTGAACACCCCATGTACACCAATTATTCCCTCAACTGCCACATTACTCACCTTTGCATTCAAATCACCCATCACTATAATATATATATATATATATATATATATATATATATATATATATATATATATATATATATATATATATATATATATATATGATCCCTGGGGATAGGGGATTAAGAATACTTCCCACGTATTCCCTGCGTGTCGTAGAAGGCGACTAAAAGGGGAGGGAGCGGGGGGCTGGAAATCCTCCCCTCTCGGTTTTTTTTCAATTTTCCAAAAGAAGGAACAGAGAATTGGGCCAGGTGAGGGTATTCCCTCAAAGGCCCAGTCCTCTGTTCTTAACGCTACCTCGCTAATGCGGGAAATGGCGAATAGTTTGAAAAAAAAAAAAAAAAAAAAAAAAAAAATATATATATATATATATATATATATATATATATATATATATATATATATATATATATATATATATATATATATATATATATTGCAGTAGGTCACAGTGGTGCGCATGATTTAGTATTTCCTGATAACCACGAGGAAAATGAAACACGATAAGTTCCCATGTGCACTTTCGTGTAATGATCATATCGTCAGGGGAGATACAAGAATGAGATCGAAGACGTAAAAAAAGTCAGCTTATATAGTGAATAAAGACGTAGCTAAGACGCCGTTGGTACCCAAGTGTTACCGGATGGTGGTGTTCGGGTTGGTGGTGTTCGAGTCTGGCATCATGCTTGTCATAAAATTTTCATTATGTGGACAAGTCTGGGAACCGCTTACAAATTTTGCCTACGACAAAGCTATCCGGTTTGTATAGACCTTAACTAATATTCATGTTGCAGTTCTTTGTGTATTTCATAAGAGAAGATTCAAGGATATTTCTCGTGGTAATGGAGTTACAGTTAATGACTGAATTAGCGTCACTCCAGTTAATACAATGATCATAATTTTTGAAATGATTAAAAGGAGCATTTGATTCTTGTCCTGTTCTTATACAATATTTACACTGCTTAAGTCTGACATAAACATCCTTACCAGTCTGACCAGAATAAAACGTTTAACAGCTTTTACAAAGGATTCAGTAAACACAGACCGCAGAATTTTCTGACGAGATTTTGATTAAGATATTCTTAATAGTATTGTTATTGCTGAAGACCGAAATCATATTAAAGGATTCAAACAAGATGGGAAGTAATGTAAGATTATCACTGAAAGGGAGATATAAAAGATTCTTGGTATCAAGGGGAGATTTGAGGTTAACTCTATAAAAATGATTTATTTGCCAACTTAAGAGATTTATCAATGAAAGATCTAGGATACTTTAACCTGGATTCAATAGAATATACCCTCTCAAGCTCATCATCAATAAACTCTGGACTGTATATACATAATGCCCTGAGGAACATCGACTGGAATGATGATAGTTTAACTCTGTCATGTTGAACTGAGTAATAGTGAATATAAGAACAAACATACCAAACTCAGTCACCAGCTTCTGCAGTTTCTCACATGAATCAGCCACCAGCGCTTTATCATCAGCGAACAAAAACTGACTCACTTCCTAAGCTCTCTCATCCACAACAGACTGCATACTTGCCCCTCTTTTCAAAACTCTTGCATTCACCTCCCTAACAACCCCATCCATAAACAAATTAAACAACCATGGAGACATTAGGTTATTAGGTACAGTAGGGTTGAGGGTCAAGTCAATTGGGAGGTAAGTTTGAATGGAGAAAAACTGTAGGAAGTGAAGTGTTTTAGATATCTGGGAGTGGATTTGGCAGCGGATGGAACCATGGAAGCGGAAGTGAATCATAGGGTAGGGGAGGGGGCGAAAATTCTGGGAGCCTTGAAGAATGTGTGGAAGTCGAAAACATTATCTCGGAAAACATAAATGGGTATGTTTGAAGGAATAGTGGCTCCAACAATGTTGTATGGTTGCGAGGCGTGGGCTATGGATAGAGTTGTGCGCAGGAGGGTGGATGTGCTGGAAATGAGATGTTTGAGAACAATATGTGGTGTGAGGTGGGTTGATCGAGTAAGTAATAATAGGGTAAGAGAGATGTGTGGTAATAAAAAGAGTGTGGTTGAGAGAGCAGAAGAGGGTGTTTTGAAATAGTTTGGTCACATGGAGAGAATGAGTGAGGAAAGATTGACCAAGAGGATATATGTGTCAGAGGTGGAGGGAACGAGGAGAAGTGGGAGACCAAATTGGAGGTGGAAAGATGGAGTGAAAAAGATCTTGAGTGATCGGGGCCTGAACATGCAGGAAGGTGAAAGGAGTGCAAGGAATAGAGTGAATTGGAACGATGTGGTATACCGGGGTCGACGTGCTGTCAATGGATTGAACCAGGGCATGTGAAGCGTCTGGGGTAAACCATGGAAAGTTCTGTGGGGCCTGAATGTGGAAAGGGAGCTGTGGTTTCGGTGCATTATTACACGACAACTAGAGACTGAGTGTGAACGAATGGGGCCTTTGTGGTCATTCCTATCGCTACCTCGCACACATGAGGGGGGAGGGGGTTGGTTATTCCATGTGTGGCGAGGTGGCGATGGGAATGAATAAAGGCAGACAGTATGAATCATGTACATGTGTATATATGTATATGTCTGTGTGTGTATATATATGTATACACTGAGATGAATAGGTATGTATATTTGCGTGTGTGGACGTGTATGTATATACATGTATATGTGGGTGGGTTGGGCCATTCTTTCGTCTGTTTCCTTGCGCTACCTCGCTAACGCGGGAGACAGCGACAAATCAAAATATAAAAGAACAAACATTGGTGGGTTTTCTGTACATTCTAAACTTGAACATGTTTCCAGCCCTATGGATTATGCAATCTAAAAATGGTGACACATAATCATTTTTCCACTTCCAGTGTGAATTGGATAGAAGGTACTAAATTATCAAGTAAACATAGAAATGTTTGTGAATTTTCACTTGTTGGCCAAACACAAAGATCAACATCTACATACATAAACCAAATTGCCTTAGATGGTAAAATATCCTTTAGTAATTTTGTTTCAAAGAATTTCATGTAAAGATAATCTAAAACCCATCGCCACACCAAATCTCTGAGCATAATATCCTTCATTAAACTGAAATACACAGCTTTTATACAAAATTTTATCCATTCAATATGAGCAGAATTTGAAACAGGTAAATCTATAATATTATTCAAGACATCAATCAAATATTCTAAGAGATCATCAAGTGGAACTTCTGTGAACAAGGATGAAACATCAAAACTTACCAGTTTGAAAGTAAAATCAACATGGATGCCATTAAGTTTGTTAAATGAATCTACGTTGTTAATGCTATTGGAATATGTTATCTTTCACACTAGTGGGCTTGATAAAGAAACTAACCATATTGATAATTCAAATGAGATGGTGCCCACTGAACTCACTGTGGGTCTTGCTGGTAAGTTTGGTTAATGTGTCTTGATAAGTCCAGACATATATGGTAATGAAGGGGACAACATGTGTCTTGATAAGTCCATACATATATGGTAATGAAAGGGACAATGATGAAAAAGTCTTGATGAATCATTACCTTTCAACAACAACTTCAGCTCTGTATTAAAGTGAGAAATGGCGTGTAGGGGACATCTCCTGAGTTGAAAGTGTATTGTATCATTACATAAAAGATTATTTATTGTATCATTACATAAAAGATTATTCATTTTTGATAAATAATCAACTTTATCCATAATCACAACTGTCTCAGCCTTACCTGTCTTATTCACATGTAGTTTATTATTTTTCATCAAACTGTTAATAGCACTGATGAATCTTTTTGGACAATTTAGAGCAGCTGGTTTTAACGAACTGGCATACATTATACCTTTACAAATCTTCACTTCATCCTTAGATAATTTATTGTACTTTTCCAAACTACAAAATGATCTTGTAATATCAACACAGTTACCTTATTTGTTTGAGCAAACAAAACTTATACCATAGCCCAGGACACACAAAGAATCCTTATCAAGTTATCTGAAACGTTCACCACAAAGGAAGAGTTCGTGTTCTTAGTCCAATATGATGGTCTAACTTCCAGTTAAGTTTCCTCTGAAGAATATTCCGTTCATTTCTTAACATACATATACATACATATACACATGTACATATTCATACGTACTCACCTTCATCCATTCCAGGAGCCATCCCCCCCACCCGCATCTCTAAAGGAAACAGCATCACCAACCCCCTTGTGAACGAAGTAGCGCCAGGAAACAGACGAAGAAAGGCCACATCTGCTCACATCCACATACGAGCTGTCATGTTTAATGCACCGAAACCACAATTCCCTATCATATCAAGGCCCCACAAACCTTTCCATGGTTTACCCGATTCACATGCCCTGATTCATCACTGCCGGCACGTTGATCCCAGCATACCACATCGTTACAATTTACTCTATTCCGTGCACGCCTTTCACCCTCCTGCATGTTCACTCCATCCTTCCCATCTCCATTTTGGTCTCCCACTTCTTGTTCCCTCCACCTCTGACACCTATATCCTCTTCGTCAACCTTTCCTTACTCATTCTCTCCATATGTCCAAGCCATTTCTGCACATCCTCATCTGCTTTTTCACCCACACTCCTTACATTTTTACACATCTCTCTTACCCATTCATTACTTACTCGGTCAAACCAACTCACACCACATACTGTTCACGAACATTTCATTTTCAATACATCCACCCTCCTCCGGACAACCCTATCTATAGCCCATGCCTTGCATCCATATAATATGACTGGAACTACTTTTACTTCAAACATACCCATTTTTTATCTCAGAGATAACGTTCTGTCTTTCCACACATTCTTTATCGCTCCCAGAACCTTCGCTCCCGCCCCCACCCTATGACTCACTTCAGCTTTTATGGTTCCATTCGCTGCCAAATCCACTCCCAAATATCTAAAACACTTTACTTCCTCCAATTTCTCTCCATTCAAATTTACATCCCAACTAAACTGTCCATCAACCCTGCTGAAGCTATTAACCTTGCTTTTATTCACATTTACTTTCATCTTTCTCCTTTCACACACTTTTCTAAACTCAGTCACCAACTTCTGCAGTTTCTCACTCAAATCAGCCATCATCGTCGAACAACAAATGACTCACTTCCCAGACCCTTTCATCCCCAAAAGACTGCATACTCGCCCCTCTCTCCAAAACTCTTGCATTAACCTCTTTCACCGTCCGATTCATACACAAATTAAACAACCATGGTGACATTGCACACCCTTGTCGTAGACCGACCTTCACTGGGAACCAATACTGGGAACCAATCATTTTCCTCTCTTCCTTCTCGTACACATGATGTGCACCATTGATAAAAACTTCTCACTGCTTCTAGCAGCTTACCTCCCATATCATAGATTCTTAAGACCTTCCACAAGGCATCTCTATCAACCCTGTCATATGCTCTCTCGAGATCCATAAATGCCACATTCAAATTTACCCGTCTCTCTAAGTATTTCTCACACACATTCTTCAAAGCAAACACTTGATGCATGCATCCTCAACCGCTTGTAAAACCACACTGCTCCTCCACAGTCTGATGCTCTGTACATGTCTTCACCCTCTCAATCAATAACATCCCATACAATTTTACAGTTGTACATATCAAAGTTATGCCTCTGTACTTTAAACACTCACCTTTAACCATTTTGTCTTTATACAGTGGCACTAGACAAACATTCCGTCAATCCTCAGGTACCTCACCCTGATCCATACATAAACTAAATATCCTAACCAACTCATCAACAACACAGTCACCCACTTTCTTAATACATTCAAATGCAATACCATCCACTCCCGCCGCCTTGCCGGATTTCATCTTCCGCAAGGTGTTCGCCGCCTCTTCTCTCTTAACCAAGCCATTCTCCCTGACCCTTTCACTGCGCACACCACCCCGACCATAACATCCTACATCTGCCACTCTATCATCAAACACATTCAACAAACCTTCAAAATACTCACTCCATCTCCCTTTCACTTCATTACTTCCTGTTATCACTCACCCCCCCCCCCCTTGCCCCGCCCCTTTCACCGATGTTCCCATTTGTTCTCTTGTCTTACGCACATTATTTACCTCCTTCCAAAACATTCTTTTTATTCATCCTAAAGTTTAATGATACTCTCTCAGCCCAACTCTCATTTACTTTCTTTATCAACTCCTGCACCTTCCTCTTGACCTCTAGCCGCTTTCTCTTATACATCTCCTAATCATTTGCACTCTTTCCTTATAAGTATCGCCCATACGCCTTTCTTTTCTCTTTCACTAGCAACTTCACCTTTTCATCCCGCCACTCACTACCCTTTCTAAACTGGCCACCTCCCACCTCTCGCATGCCACATGCATCTCTTACACGTCACCACTGCTTCCCTAAACACCACCCGTTCCTCACCCACTCTCCTCATTTCATTTGCTCCCACTTTTTGCCATTCTACACTAAATCTGTCCTGGTATTTATTCACACAAGTCTCCTTTCCAAGCTCACTTACTCTCACCACTCACTTCTCCCCGACATTGTTACCTCTTTTTCGAAAACCACCAGCTGCCCCTCTCAGCATTTACAACCAAAAGAATCTCTTTTTCACGCCTATCAAGTAACACGTAAATTTACAATGCCCTTTGACCATCTCCCCTTATCACATACGTAAACTTGTGTACATCTCGCTTTTTAAACCAGGTATTCCGAATCACCAGTCTTTTTTCAGCACAAAACTCCACAAGCTCATCACCATTACCAGTCATAACACTGAATACCCAATGCACATCAATTATACCCTCAACTGCCACATTACTCACCTTCGCATTTAAATCACCCATCACTAATACCGGTCCTGTGCACCAAAACTGCTGACACACTCATTCAGCTGCTCCCAAATCACATGTCTCTCATTATTCTTTTTCTCATGACCAGTTGCATAAGCACCAATAATCATCCATCTCTCGCCATCCACTTTCTGTTTTACTCACATCAATCTAGAATTTATTATTTATTTTGCTTTGTCGCTGTCTCCCGCGTTTGTGAGGTTGCGCAATATATATATATATATATATATATATATATATATATATATATATATATATATATATATATATATATATATATATATATATATATATAGATATATATATATATATATATATATATATATATATATATATATATATATATATATATATATATATAGAGAGAGAGAGAGAGAGAGAGAGAGAGAGAGAGAGAGAGAGAGAGAGAGAGAGAGAGAGTTTTGGAAAGAGGGGCAAGTATGAAGTCTGTTGGGGATGAGAGAGCTTGGGAAGTGAGTCAGTTGTTGTTCGCTGATGATACAGCGCTGGTGGCTGATTCATGTGAGAAACTGCAGAAGCTGGTGACTGAGTTTGGTAAAGTGTGTGAAAGAAGAAAGTTAAGAGTAAATGTGAATAAGAGCAAGGTTATTAGGTACAGTAGGGTTGAGGGTCAAGTCAATTGGGAGGTGAGTTTGAACGGAGAAAAACTGGAGGAAGTGAAGTGTTTTAGATATCTGGGAGTGGATCTGGCAGCGGATGGAACCATGGAAGCGGAAGTGGATCATATGGTGGGGGAGGGGGCGAAAATTCTGGGAGCCTTGAAGAATGTGTGGAAGTCGAGAACATTATCTCGGAAAGCAAAAATGGGTATGTTTGAAGGAATAGTGGTTCCAACAATGTTGTATGTTTGCGAGGCGTGGGCTATGGATAGAGTTGTGCGCAGGAGGATGGATGTGCTGGAAATGAGATGTTTGAGGACAATGTGTGGTGTGAGGTGGTTTGATCGAGTAAGTAACGTAAGGGTAAGAGAGATGTGTGGAAATAAAAAGAGCGTGGTTGAGAGAGCAGAAGAGGGTGTTTTGAAATGGTTTGGGCACATGGAGAGAATGAGTGAGGAAAGATTGACCAAGAGGATATATGTGTCGGAGGTGGAGGGAACGAGGAGAAGAGGGAGACCAAATTGGAGGTGGAAAGATGGAGTGAAAAAGATTTTGTGTGATCGGGGCCTGAACATGCAGGAGGGTGAAAGGAGGGCAAGGAATAGAGTGAATTGGAGCGATGTGGTATACCGGGGTTGATGTGCTGTCAGTGGATTGAATCAGGGCATGTGAAGCGTCTGGGGTAAACCATGGAAAGCTGTGTAGGTATGTATAGTTGCGTGTGTGGACATATGTATATACATGTGTATGGGGGTGGGTTGGGCCATTTCTTTCGTCTGTTTCCTTGCGCTACCTCGCAAACGCGGGAGACAGCGACAAAAAAAAAAATATATATATATATATATATATATATATATATATATATATATATATATATATATATATATATATATATATACAAGGTATATATCCCTGGGCAATGAAAGAGTGTGCCTCTGAACTTGTATCTGTGCTTGCTCGTCTGCTGCGTTTCTTTTTAAAAACCAAAAGTTTTCCTTTTCCTTGGAAGCATGCATTGATACATCCCATCCCTGAAAAGGGTGACCGTTCTGTCGCTTCTAACTATCGTCCTGTTGCTTTGACATCTACCATTGCAAAGTTCTAAATCCCTCATCCCTCTCGTATCCTTAGACACCTCGAGTGTCACAGTCCTCTCTTTGATCATCAGTATGGCTTCCGTGGGCCGAGATCCACTGGTGATATTTTTTCCAAATTTACTAATGTCTGGTCATCATCCCTGAAAGATTTTGGGGAGTCATGTGTAGTTACCCTTGACATATCTAAAGCCTTTAACAGGGTGTGGAATCGGGGTTTCATCTCTAAGTTCCCCTCTTTTGGCTTCCCTCCCTCACTTTACTCCTTCATATCTAGCTTCCTCTCTGGCCGATCTATCTCTGTGGTTGTTGATGGATCAATCTCCCGTTTTTTCTCCATCAACAGCGGTGTCCCTCAAGGTTCTGTCCTGTCCTCTACACTTTTTCCTATTCTCTACGATTTCCTCTCCTTTACAGATAATCCAATGCAGTCATACTCTGACGACTCAACACTGCATTCATCCAAATCCTTCAGTTCTGCTCCTTCTCTACTCGATCTGCTGCATCTCGTCTCGACACAACTTCCTCAATAAATTCAAAATTGGACAGGATATCTCAGTGAGGCAGACGGAATCTTGTTATGATTAATGCCTCCAGGACCCAGTTTCTGCCCATCTCTCTATCGAAAATTCCTCAAACTCTCGTCTCTCCTTTGACTGTTCTGTGATTCTATCTCTGGGCTCAATGAACACATTTGGTATTACCGTAACATCCACTCTATCTTGGAAACCCTACATTACAGGAATAGCTAAGTCTGCCTCTAAGAAATTAGGTTCCTGTTTAGGTGTTGATTTTGAAGAGTTGTTTCGTTTATACAAAGGTTTGATCCTTCCTTATATTGGAGTATTGCTCTTATATCTGGGGTGGTTCTAGCTCTGCATCCTAACTTGACAGAGTTGAGCCAAAAGCAGTCCGACTTATAAACTGTCTCAGGCTAACTTCCACACGTGAAACCCTTGCCCTATGCCTCTCCTTTGGATTCCTGGACTTTGCTCCCGAGAGCTGGCTGCTTGTGTGCCCCCACCACTAGCTAGACCACGCAATACTCGGTAAGCTGCTGCGTCACATGATTACTGTGTGGCCGTTGGCAACTCAAGGGTGGGCCGTTTGGATAATAGTTTGTTTCTCTACACCTCGAAGCTTTGAAACTTTGCATCATGTCTTTCCCAATAACTATGACCTGGCACATTTCAAAAGGGAGTTTTTTCACTTCATCTAAAATGTGTAAATACTTTCCCTTGTCTTTTCTTTTTCTCTTTTATAATTCTCTCTACATTTCAATTAAGGCCCGGCATCAATGAGGAATTTTCTCCATGACTAGAGCCTTCACCATGAAAAAGGTTGCTTCGCCATGTTCACGAGAGGCAAGGAAACCCAGCGGACGACCAGATATTCGTGTTGTTCTATTCAAGCGAGGTTTTTCCCGGAGCTGGGAAGCCGCCACCGAATTCTGCGAGCCACCTGGAGACACTCAAAGACCCGGGTCTCCCCTCGCCAGTACAAGCAGTGGCGACGGCGTCCCTGCCAGAATATGCATGAGACGTCGTCAGGGTCAGCCACAACCTTCCCTCCCGCACCTCAGGCGACGACCCACAAGGTGGCTTCCGGGAACCACCTGCGTCTCGTATGATCTCAGCCGCTACAACAACAACCTCGAGACCTTCTGACCAGCCAGGCACCAGCAGACGAGGACGGGAAGACCTCCACCCACACACGAGACCTGGTGACACACGGGTCACACATCACCTGGACGATGTGCCCCACACCAGTATACCATCACCCCCACACCAGTATACCATCACCTCCACACCAGTATACCATCACCCCCACAACAATATCATATACCATCACCGACACACCACTATCATATACCATTACCCCCCCCACCAGTACCATACACCATCACCTCCACAATAGTACCATACACAGTCACCACCACAACAGTACCATACACAGTCACCCCCAAACTAGCACCATACACCATCACCCCTTCACCAGTACCATACACCATCACCCCTTCACCAGTACCATGCACCATCACCCGCACATCAGTACCATACACCATCACCTCCACACCAGTACTATACACCATCACCCCCACACCAGTACCATACACCATCACCCCCACACAAGTAACATACACCATCACCCCCACACCAGTACCATACACCACCACCCCCATACCAGTACCATACACCATCACCCCCACCACAAGCAACAATACACCATCACCCCCACACCAGTACCAATACACCTATCTTCCCCACATCAGTACCATAATACCATCACCCCCACACCGGATTACCATACACCATCACCCAACACCAGTTCCATTACACCACTCCCCACAGTACCAATACACCACACCCCCACCAGTACCATGCACCATCACCCCACACCGGTACAACGTACACCATCACCCCCACACCGGTTACCATACACCATCAACCCCCACACCAGTACCATACACCACACCCCCCACCACCGGTAACCATACACCATCACCCCCAAACCGGGTACCATACACCATCACCCCCACACCAGTATCATACACCATCACCCCCACACCAGTACCATACACCATCACATCCACACCAGTACCATACGCCATCACCCCCACACCAGTACCATACACCATCACCCCCATAACAGTACCATACACCATCACCCCCACACCAGTACCATACACCATCACATCCACACTAGTGCCATACACCATCACCCCCATACCAGTACCATACACCATCACCTCCATACCAGTACCATTCACCATCACCCCCATACCAGTACCATACACCATCACCTGCACACCAGTACCATACACCATCACCCCCACACCAGTACCATACAAAATCACATCCACACCAGTACCATACACCATCACCCCCACACCAGTACCATACACCATCACATCAAACTAGTGCCATACACCACCATCCCCACACAAGTACCATACACCATCAAATCCACACTAGTACCATACACCATCACCCCCACACCAGTACCATACACCATCACCCCCATACCAGTACCATACACCATCAAATCCACACTAGTATCATACACCATCACCCCCACACCAGTACCATACACCATCACCCCCACACCAGTACCATACACCATCACCCCCACACCAGTACCATACACCATCACCGCCACACCAGTACCATACACCATCACCAGCACACCAGTACCATACACCACCACCCCACACCAGTACCATACGCCATCACTCCCACACCAGTACCATACACCATCACCCCCACACCAGTACCATACACCATCACCAGCACACCAGTACCATACACCATCACCCCCACACCAGTACCATACACCATCACCCCCATACCAGTACCATACACCATCAAATCCACACTAGTATCATACACCATCACCCCCACACCAGTAAAATACACCATCACCCCCACACCAGTACCATACACCATCACCCCCACACCAGTACCATACACCATCACCGCCATACCAGTACCATACACCATCAAATCCACACTAGTATCATACACCATCACCCCCACACCAGTACCATACACCATCACCCCCACACCAGTACCATACACCATCACCCCCATACCAGTACCATACACCATCAAATCCACACTAGTATCATACACCATCACCCCCACACCAGTACCATACACCATCACCTCCACACCAGTACCATTCACCATCACCCCAACACCAGTACCATACACCATCACCCCCACACCAGTAAAATACACCATCACCCCAACACCAGTACCATTCACCATCACCCCAACACCAGTACCATACACCATCACCCCCACACCAGTACCATACACCATCAAATACACACCAGTACCATAAACCATCACCCCCACACCAGTACCATACACCATCACCTCACACCAGTACCATACACCATCACCCCCACACCAGTAAAATACACCATCACCCCCACACCAGTACCATACACCATCACCTCCGCACCAGTACCATACACCATTACATCCAACTAGTGCCATACACCACCACCCCCACACCAGTACCATACACCATCAAATCCACACTAGTACCATACACCATCACCCCTACACCAGTACCATACACCATCACCCCCACACCAGTACTATACACCATCACATCCACACCAGTACCATACACCATCACCCCCACACCAGTACCATACATCATCACCGCCACACCAGTACCATACACCATCACCCCCACACCAGTACCACACACCATCACATCCACACCAGTACCATACACCTTCACCCCTACACCAGTACCATACACCATCACCCCCACACCAGTACCATACACCATCACCCCCACACCAGTACCATACGCCATCAACCCCACACCAGTACCATACACCATCACCCCCACACCAGTATCATCACCCCTACACCAGTACCATACACCATCACCCCCACACCAGTACCATACACCATCACCCCCACACCAGTATCATCACCCCTACACCAGTACCATACACCATCACCCCCACACCAGTACCATATACCATCACCTGCACACCAGTACCATACACCATCACCCCCACACCAGTACCATACACCATCACCCCTACACCAGTACCATACACCATCACCCCCACACCAGTACCATACACCATCACCCCCACACCAGTACCATACACCATCACATCCACACTAGTGCCATACACCATCACCCCCACACCAGTACCATACACCATCACATCCACACTAGTGCCATACACCATCACCCCCACACCAGTACCATACAACATCACCCCCACACCAGTACCATACAACATCATACACCATCACCCGCACACCAGTACCATACACCATCACCCCCACACCAGTACCATACACCATCACCTCCACACCAGTACCATACACCATCACATCCACACTAGTGCCATACACCATCACCCCCACACCAGTACCATACACCATCACCTCCACACCAGTACCATACACCATCACATCCACACTAGTGCCATACACCACCACCCCTACACCAGTACCATACACCATCACATCCACACCAGTGCCATACACCATCATCCCCACACCAGTACCATACACCATCACCCCATACCAGTACCATACAACATCACTCCCACACCAGACCACAGGATACAGTCAGTGGGCCAGCATGACCCCTCAACACATTCCTGGTTTATTGTGGAAATATCTGTAGATGTTGTCATGAAGTTTATGTGTGAAGGAGTTCTGCATGTTTGTGGTGACCTGTTTGTGAGTACCATCTGTAATTACCATTTGTCCTGTACTAGGAGGTAGTTGTACACTTGTGTGCGTGTGTGTGTGTGTGTGTGTGTGTGTGTGTGTGTGTGTGTGTGTGTGTGTATGTGTGTGTGTGTGTGTGTGTGTGTGTATAATTACCTATCTTCACCTATGTTGTCTGCATCATACATGTCCTCAGTCATTGTATTCCATTCATCCACCACTATCATACCACAAATGTACTTAAATGCGTCTTTTGTATGTACTTTCTTGCCTGGTGTCATGTTATATCCTCTGGCTGCTGTATTCCTACACCTTTCATTGAACTGTTCACTGGCCACGTCATGCATAAGCGGTGGTCCAATTTAAAGCCTCCACTCCATACCTGTAACTCAGTGCTCTCTGCTCTGGTACTGTCTTCATTGCCCTCCTCTAGACTTTCTCTATCAGCTTTTTGTATTTCTGTAGATGAGGTGAGCAAAGGTTTTAGTTTTATATTAGCTGAGACGGCACGGGCAACTGAGGCCCTAATCAAAGTTATATCATTAACGTTATATATATATATATATATATATATATATATATATATATATATATATATATATATATATATATATATATATATATATATATATTTTCAAACTATTCGCCATTTCCCGCGTTAGCGAGGTAGCGTTAAGAACAGAGAACTGGGCCACTGAGGGAATATCCTCACCTGGCCCCCTTCTCTGTTCCTTCTTTTGGAAAAAAAAAAAAAAATAAATAAAATGCAGATGAGTGGGAGATGTATAAAAGAAAGAGACAGGAGGTCAAGAGAAAGGTGCAAGAGGTGAAAAAGAGGGCAAATGAGAGTTGGGGTGAGAGAGTATCATTAAATTTTAGGGAGAATAAAAAGATGTTCTGGAAGGAGGTAAATAGAGTGCGTAAGACAAGGGAGCAAATGGGAACGTCAGTGAAGGGGGCTAATGGGGAGGTGATAACTAGTAGTGGTGATGTGAGAAGGAGATGGAGTAAGTATTTTGAAGGTTTGTTGAATGTGTTTGATGAAAGAGTGGCAGATATAGTGTGTTTTGGTCGAGGTGGTGTGCAAAGTGAAAGGGTTAGGGAAAATGATTTGGTAAACAGAGAAGAGGTAGTAAAAGCTTTGCGGAAGATGAAAGCCGGCAAGGCAGCAGGTATGGATGGTATTGCAGCGGAATTTATTAAAAAAAGGGGGTGACTGTATTGTTGACTGGTTGGTAAGGTTATTTAATGTATGTATGATTCATGGTGAGGTGCCTGAGGATTGGCGGAATGCGTGCATACTGCCGTTGTATAAAGGAAAAGGGGATAAGAGTGAGTGCTCAAATTACAGAGGTATAAGTTTGTTGAGTATTCCTGGTAAATTATATGGGAGGGTATTGATTGAGAGGGTGAAGGCATGTACAGAGCATCAGATTGGGGAAGAGCAGTGTGGTTTCAGAAGTGGTAGAGGATGTGTGGATCAGGTGTTTGCTTTGAAGAATGTATGTGAGAAATACTTAGAAAAGCAAATGGATTTGTATGTAGCATTTATGTATCTGAAGAAGGCATATGATAGAGTTGATAGAGATGCTCTGTGGAAGGTACTAAGAATATATGGTGTGGGAGGCAAGTTGTTAGAAGCAGTGAAAAGTTTTTATTGAGGATGTAAGGCATGTGTACGTGTAGGAAGAGAGGAAAGTGATTGGTTCTCAGTGAATGTAGGTTTGCGGCAGGGGTGTGTGATGTCTCCATGGTTGTTTAATTTGTTTATGGATGGGGTTGTTAGGGAGGTGAATGCAAGAGTTTTGGAAAGGGGTAAGTATGCAGTTTGTTGGGGATGAGAGAGCTTGGGAAGTGAGTCAGTTGTTGTTCGCTGATGATACAGCGCTGGTGGCTGATTCATGTGAGAAACTGCAGAAGCTGGTGACTGAGTTTAGTAAAGTGTGTGAAAGAAGAAAGTTAAGAGTAAATGTGAATAAGAGCAAAGATATTAGGTACAGTAGGGTTGAGAGTCAAGTCAATTGGGAGGTAAGTTTGAATGGAGAAAAACTGGAGGAAGTAAAGTGTTTTAGATATCTGGGAGTGGATCTGGCAGCGGATGGAACCATGGAAGCGGAAGTGAATCATAGGGTGGGGGAGGGGGCGAAAATCCTGGGAGCCTTGAAGAATGTGTGGAAGTCGAGAACACTATCTCCGAAAGCAAAAATGGCTATGTTTGAAGGAATAGTGGTTCCAACAATGTTGTATGGTTGCGAGGCGTGGGCTATGGATAGAGTAGTGCGCAAGAGGGTGGATGTGCTGGAAATGAGATGTTTGAGGACAATATGTGGTGTGAGGTGGTTTGATCGAGTAAGTAATGTAAGGGTAAGAGAGATGTGTGGAAATAAGAAGAGCGTGGTTGAGAGAGCAGAAGAGGGTGTTTTGAAATGGTTTGGGCACATGGAGATAATGAATGAGGAAAGATTGACCATGAGGATATATGTGTCGGAGGTGGAGGGAACGAGGAGAAGTGGGAGACCAAATTGGAAGTGGAAAGATGGAGTGAAAAAGATTTTGAGTGATCAGGGCCTGGACATGCAGGAGGGTGAAAGGCGGGCAAGGAATAGAGTGAATTGGATCGATGTGGTATACCGGGGTCGACGTGCTGTCAATGGATTAAATCAGGGCATGTGAAGCGTCTGGGGTAAACCATGGAAAGTTCTGTGGGGCCTGGATGTGGAAAGTGAGCTGTGGTTTCGGGCATTATTGCATGACAGCTAGAGACTGAGTGTGAACCAATGGGGCCTTTGTTGTCTTTTCCTAGCGCTACCTCGCACACATGAAGGGGGAGGGGGATGTTATTCCATGTGTGGCGAGGTGGCGATGGGAATGAATAAAGGTAGACAGTGTGAATTGTGTGCATGTGTATATATGTATATGTCTGTGTGTGTATATATATATGTGTACATTGAGATGTATGGGTATGTATATTTGCGTGTGGGGACGTGTATGTATATACATATGTATGGGGGTGGGTTGGGCCATTCCTTTCGTCTGTTTCCTTGCGCTACACTCGCAAACGCGGGAGACAGCGACAAAGCAAAATAATAATAATAATAATATATATATATATATATATATATATATATATATATATATATATATATATATATATATATATATATATATATATATATATTTCTTTCTTTTAAACTATTCGCCATTTCCCGCGTTAGCGAGGTAGCGTTAAGAACAGAGGACTGGGCCTTTGTGGAATATTCTCACCTGGCCCCACTCTGTTCCTTCTTTTGGAAAATTAAAAAAAAAAAAAAACGAGAGGGGAGGATTTCCAGCCCCCCGCTCCCTCCCCTTTCAGTCGCCTTCTACGACACGCAGGGAATACGTGGGAAGTATTCTTAATCCCCTATCCCAGGGATAGTATATATATATATATATATATATATATATATATATATATATATATATATATATATATATATATATATATATATATATACCGAGGATGTAAGGCATGTGTACGAGTATGAAAAGAGGAAAGTGATTGGTTCTCAGTGAATGTCGGTTTGCAGCAGGGGTGCGTGATGTCTCCATGGTTGTTTAATTTGTTTATGGATGGGGTTGTTAGGGAGGTGAATGCAAGAGTTTTGGAGAAAGTATGGAGTTTGTTGTGGATGAGGGGGGCTTATAAAGTGAGTCAGTTGTTGTTCGCTGATGATACAGCGCTGGTGGCTGATTCGGGTGAGAAACTGCAGAAGCTGGTGACTGAGTTTGGTAAGATGTGTGAAAGAGGAAAGCTGAGAGTAAATGTGAATAAGAGCAAGGTTTTTAGGTACAGTAGGGTTGAGGGACAAGTCAATTGGAAGGTAAGTTTGAATGGAGAGAAACTGGAGGGAGTGAAGTGTTTTAGATATCTGGGAGTGGATTTGGCAGCGGATGGGACCATAGAAGCAGAAGTGAATCACAGGGTGGGAGAGGGGGCGAAAGTTCTGGGAGCGTTGAAAAATGTGTGGAAGGCGAGAACATTATCTAGGAAAGCAAAAATGGGTATGTTTGAAGGAATAGTGGTTCCAACAATGTTATATGGTTGCGAGGCGTGGGCTATAGACAGAGTTGTGCGGAGGAGGGTGGATGTGTTGGAAATGACATGTTTGAGGACAATATGTGGTGTGAGGTGGTTTCATCGAGTAAGTGATGAAAGGGTAAGAGAGATGCGTGGTAATAAAAAGAGTGTGATTATTAGAGCAGAAGAGAGTGTTTTGAAATGGTTTGGTCACATGGAAAGAATGAGTGAGGAAAGATTGACAAAGAGGATATATGTGTCAGAGGTGGAGGGAACGAGGAAAAGTGGGAGACCAAATTGGAGGTGGAAGGATGGAGTGAAAAAGATTTTGAGTAATCGGGGTGCAGTAGGGTGAACGGCGTGCAAGGAATAGAGTGAATTGGAACGATGTGATATTCCGGGGTCGGCGTGCTGTCAGTGGATTGAACCAGGGCATGTGAAGCGTCTGGGGCAAACCTTGGAAAGTTTTGTGGGGCCTGGATGTGGAAAGGGAGCTGTGGTTTCGGTGCATTATACATGACAGCTAGAGACTGAGTGTGAACGAATGTGGCCTTTGTTGTCTTCCTAGCGCTACCTCGTGCACATGAGGGGGGAGGGGGTTGTTATTTCATGTGTGGCGGGGTGGCGACGGGAATGAATAAAGGCAGCAAGTATGAATTATATGCATGTCTATATATGTGTATGTCCGTGTATGTATATGTATGTATACGTTGAGATGTATAGGTTTGTATATGTGTGTGTGCGGACGTGTATGTATATACATGTGTATGTGGGTGGGTTGGGCCATTCTTTCATCTGTTTCCTTGCGCTACCTCGCTAACGCGGGAGACAGTGACAAAGTATAATAACAATAATAATAATAATAATAATAATAATAATAATAATAATAATAATAATAAAAATGATAATAATAATAACAATAATGTTTGCTTTGAAGAATGTATGTGAGAAATACTTAGAAAAGCAAATGGATTTGTATGTAGCATTTATGGATCTGAAGAAGGCATATGATTGAGTTGATAGAGATGCTCTGTGGAAGGTATTAAGAATATATGGTGTGGGAGGAAAGTTGTTAGAAGCAGTGAAAAGTTTTTATCGAGGATGTAAGGCATGTGTACGTGTAGGAAGAGAGGAAAGTGATTGGTTCTCAGTGTATGTAGGTTTGCGGCAGGGGTGTGTGATATCTCCATGGTTGTTTAATTTGTTTATGGATGGGGTTGTTAGGGAGGTGAATGCAAGAGTTTTGGAAAGAAGGGCAAGCATGAAGTCTGTTGGGGATGAGAGAGCTTGGGAAGTGAGTCAGTTATTGTTCGCTGAGGATACAGCGCTGGTGGCTGATTCATGTGAGAAACTGCAGAAGCTGGTGACTGAGTTTGGTAAAGTGTGTGAAAGAAGAAAGTTAAGAGTAAATGTGAATAAGAGCAAGGTTATTAGGTACAGTAGGGTTGAGGGTCAAGTCAATTCGGAGGTAAGTTTGAATGGAGAAAAACTGGAGGAAGTAAAGTCTTTTAGATATCTGGGAGTGGATCTGGCAGCGGATGGAACCATGGAAGCGGAAGTGGATCATAGGGTGGGGGAGGGGGCGAAAATTCTGGGAGCCTTGAAGAATGTGTGGAAGTCGAGAACACTATCTCCGAAAGCAAAAATGGGTATGTTTGAAGGAATAGTGGTTCCAACAATGTTGTATGGTTGCGAGGCGTGGGCTATGGATAGAGTTGTGCGCAGGAGGATGGATGTGCTGGAAATGAGATGTTTGAGGACAATGTGTGGTGTGAGGTGGTTTGATCGAGTAAGTAACGTAAGGGTAAGAGAGATGTGTGGAAATAAAAAGAGCGTGGTTGAGAGAGCAGAAGAGGGTGTTTTGAAATGGTTTGGGCACATGGAGAGAATGAGTGAGGAAAGGTTGACCAAGAGGATATATGTGTCGGAGGTGGAGGGAACGAGGAGAAGTGGGAGACCAAATTGGAGGTGGAAAGATGGAGTGAAAAAGATTTTGTGTGATCGGGGCCTGAACATGCAGGAGGGTGAAAGGAGGGCAAGGAATAGAGTGAATTGGATCGATGTGGTATACCGGGGTTGACGTGCTGTCAGTGGATTGAATCAGGGCATGTGAAGCGTCTGGGGTAAACCATGGAAAGCTGTGTAGGTATGCATATTTTGCGTGTGTGGACGTATGTATATACATGTGTATGGGGGTGGGTTGGGCCATTTCTTCGTCTGTTTCCTTGCGCTACCTCGCAAACGCGGGAGACAGCGACAAAGCAAAAAAAAAAAAATATATATATATATATATATATATATATATATATATATATATATATATATATATATATATATATATATATAAGTGTTTTAGATATCTGGGAGTGGATCTGGCAGCGAATGGAACCATGGAAGCGGAAGTGAATCATATGATGGGGGAGGGGGCGAAAATCCTGGGAGCATTGAAGAATGTGTGGAAGTCGAGAGCATTATCTCGGAAAGCAAAAATGGGTATGTTTGAAGGAGTAGTGGTTCCAACCATGTTGTATGGTTGCGAGGCGTGGGCTACGGATAGAGTTGTGCGCAGGAGGATGGATGTGCTGGAAATGAGATGTATGAGGACAATGTGTGGTGTGAGGTGGTTTGATCGAGTAAGTAACGTAAGGGTAAGAGAGATGTGTGGAAATAAAAAGAGCGTGGTTGAGAGAGCAGAAGAGGGTGTTTTGAAATGGTTTGGGCACATGGAGAGAATGAGTGAGGAAAGGTTGACCAAGAGGATATATGTGTCGGAGGTGGAGGGAACGAGGAGAAGTGGGAGACCAAATTGGAAGTGGAAAGATGGAGTGAAAAAGATTTTGAGTGATCGGGGCCTGAACATGCAGGAGGGTGAAAGGCGGGCAAGGAATAGAGTGAATTGGATCAATGTGGTATACCGGGGTTGACGTGCTCTCAGTGGATTGAATCAGGGCATGTGAAGCGTCTGGGGTAAACCATGGAAAGTTGTGTGGGGCCTGGATGTGGAAAGGGAGCTGTGGTTTCGGGCATTATTGCATGACAGCTAGAGACTGAGTGTGAACGAATGGGGCCTTTGTATTCCTTTCCTAGTGCTACCTCGCACACATGAGGGGGGGAGGGGGATGGTATTCCATGTGTGGCGAGGTGGCGATGGGAATGAATAAAGGCAGGCAGTGTGAATTGTGTGCATGGGTATATATGTATGTGTCTGTGTGTGTATATATATGTGTACATTGAGATGTATGGGTGCGTATGTTTGCGTGTGTGGACGTATGTGTATATACATGTGTATGGGGGTGGGTTGGGCCATTTCTTTCTTCTGTTTCCTTGCGCTACCTCGCAAATGCGGGAGACAGCAACAAAGCAAAATAAAAAAAAAAAAAAATATATATATATATATATATATATATATATATATATATATATATATATATATATATATATATATATACGAATAAAGTGCATATGAACACGCACCTTCATAGAACATACAAACCCCCAACAGCCAGGATCGAACCCGGGACCCCTGTGAAAGAAGCTTGAATGTAACCGCTAGGCTATGGGCCTGGCTAATAGTAAATAACTATTCGAATACTAATTCAAGAGGTCCCGGGTTCGATCCTGGCTGTTGGAGGTTTGTATTTGATATATATATTGAGCTGACCAATTAAAGGAAAATAATCGTAGTGTTAAGGGAGGAGGTTCAGGAAGTTGGTGAGTTGAAGTGGAGGTCAATAAAAGGGAGGGGAAAGGGGATGATAGGGCAGGGAAAGTGAGGTACCGTGGTGCAGTGGATCGCGTTACTGACCTTGACGTATTCACGGGCCGCCCAGGGTCGAGCGAGTGGGTTCGAATTCTGGTTGCGGCAGTGGGTTCACAGTCGATCTAGCTGTTCATCCACCGATGGGGGCTGGTCGATAAAATGGATACCTTGTTCAGGTGAAGTCGTACTTCAGTAATTCATATAATTTTATTCAACGTGTAATTTTTCTATATGTGTGGCACGACATGTTTCGTGGAGACAATCCACCTCATCAGATGCCAATACTTGACAAAGTGATTAAAATCCCAACATCACACCGCCGTCCAGCGCGTACCAGTATAAACAACACATTAATTTCACCAACAGTAGCCGTTAAAAGGGAGAGTGATTAAAGGGTTGTCATATGACGGGGATTGACCTGGGTAGTTGGGTGTCTTGGACAACTTTTTTTTTACGTTTTCGTGTTTGTCCATTCTCTCATTATGATTTGGATGATGACTGGATGGGTTTTTAAAGTTGCCTGGGGACAAATTAAAGTTCTTCGTATTAGCAATTAGGACAGTCAGTGACGTTGCGTGTGACATAATCAGCAGAAACGTATAGAATAACGGGATTTCCGGGATCTCCGAGGCGATCGTTGTCATGATTTTGTTTAGCGATCGTATTTTTGTGGTCATCCCTGCGAACTGCGTGACGGTGCCAATAACATCTCTCCGTTACAGTTTTTCCGGCATGGCATATATATATATATATATATATATATATATATATATATATATATATATATATATATATATATATATATATATATATATATATTCTCTGGGGATAGGGGAGAAAGAATAGTTCCCACGTATTCCCTGCGTGTCGTAGAAGGCGACCAAAAGGGAAGGGAGCGGGGGGGCTGGAAATATTCCCCTCTCGTTTTTTTGTTGTTTTTTTTTCTAATTTTCCAAAAGAAGGAACAGAGAAGGGGTCCAGGAGAGGATATTCCCTCAAAGGCCCAGTCCTCTGTTCTAAACGCTACCTCGCTATCGCGGGAAATGGCTAATAGTATAAAAAAAAAAAAAAAAATATATATATATATATATATATATATATATATATATATATATATATATCCTAAACTGAGCTATGAATCCAATTTATCGACCAACCCTTAAGGGTGGATGAACAGTTGGAATGACAGTGGACTGACTGCCGCAATCAGGTTTCGAACCTATGCGCTCGACCCTGGGCGGCCTGTGAATGCGTCACGGTCAGGAACGCTAACTGCTACACCACGGGAGTCCATGAGAAGCACATCTAAATCTAGACCCTATGTAGGAGATGAACAGCTTGCTATATATTTCCTCATCCAAAAACTCGAAAGTTATTCGCCAGTAGACGCTTGGTCTACCTGGCTATTTCCCTGTGTGACGCCGGCGATAGGTTAGAGACGATATCAATATCCCTTGTCCTTCTCACACACAATCTTGCACTCTGTTTAAAGTTGCTCAGCCATATTTCATCAACCACGTACAGACCAACTTTGGAGTCTGTTATTACCTTTTTTTCTGTCATAGTGCCGACACGACACGGGTAAAACATGCTGCAATCAAGACTATCTTGGGTGAAGGAAAAAAGAGGACGAGAGCAAAGAAAGTAGAAATTAATCAGGGCTTCGTGGGTGTTTGTCGACCTGATTCTTACAAGACGACAGGTTATAACAAAGAGAAGATGAACCATGCACGAGAACGACACACCTTAGCTGCTCCAGGGAGGAGGGAGGCATCCATCTTGTGAGCTGATGCAATGCTCCTGTGTGTGTGTGTGAGAGAGAGAGAGAGAGAGAGAGAGAGAGAGAGAGAGAGAGAGAGAGAGAGAGAGAGAGAGAGAGAGAGAGAATCCTTTTTGTTTTATGGGGGGGAAAGTTTACATTCGCACTGCCCTTGTCTGTCTTGTAACCTTATACAGGTTGAGTATCCCTTGTCCGAAATGCCTGGGACCAGAAGTGTTTCGGATCTTGGAATACTTGCATATACATGATATGTGAAACACAGGAAGTTATGGAAACAAACGGGTGAGAGCTGAAACATACCTCAACGTTTCGACTGTTCACTGGTCTTCCTCAAGAGGTACTGATTCCAGCATTCGGCGGGACTGTGTTCCCCAGCAAGTGATGGTCACCCGGTCGGACGCCTTGGCGTGTTGCTATCTGACTGGATCACTAATCCGCTGCCTCCACTCGTTCACACAGGTCTCCTCTGCCAGACGTGACCAGCAGATGAACCCAGAACTTGTGTTAATGTTGTTCTTGATCGCTTCCTCCAGGTAAGCTCAAACACTATCACTAGACGGTTTGTCACTTGCCTGTAGTTGCCTTGGCGTCGACCATTTAGTGATAGTGTGAGAGCTTACCTGGAGGAAGGGATTAAGAGCAACGTTAACACAAGGTCTGGGTTCATCTGTTGGCCACGTCCGGCAGAGGAGACCTCTGTGAACGGGTGGAGGCAGAAGGATAAGCGATCCAGTCAGATAGCAACACGCTAAGGCGCCCGACCGGGTGACCATCACTTGCTGGGGAACACAGTCCCGCCGAATGCTGAAATCAGTACGTCTTGAGGAAGACCATTGAACGGTTGAAACGTTAAGATTTGTCTCAACTCTCACCCGTTTGTTTCCATACCATCCTGTGTTCCATATTTGCCATGATGGTTAATAGATAATGAGATATCTTGGGCTCGAGACCGAAGTCTAAACACAAAATCCATTTATGTATCATATACAATTCATACACACAGCCTGAAGGTAATGTATACAATATTTTCACTAATTTTGCAGATGAAACAAAGTTTGTGTACCTGAACCATCAGAAAGCTAAGGTGTCACAGCAACAGTTGCCCATGTGGACAATCTGTAGCTGTTTGACATCACCTTCATTCCTGACTCTGAATTTATGTGCTACTGATAAGCAATCATTTTCTTACACTTATTCACACAGAGCAGAGAATGAGCAAAAAACATAGTGAGTAATGCACGTAGGTCTGGCAGTGACGATAGTTAGTAACAAACTGGCACCAACAGAGCGTCAGGGCCCAGTATGGGCAAGTGAGGTCAAATGCGGAATATTCCACTTGTAACGTCATATCGACACTCAAAAATTTTCGGATTTTGAAGCATTTCGGATTTTCGATTAGGGATGCTTAATCTGTATGTATATACAGTGTCATCCTTATGTATAAACACATACGCACCCTAAGATAGTAAGGTACGTATATATACGTGTGTGTGTGTGTGTGTGTGTGTGTGTGTGTGTGTGTGTGTGTGTGTGTGTGTGTGTTTGTGTGCAGTTTTCAAATAATTTCCTCTCCGTCCTGTCTAACCTAACCAGTCCTAGGCCCATCCCGCCTCCCCGCGGGGCTGAGGACCTATTTTTTCCTAAGTAAACGAACAAAATCTTATATTGGACCACCATGCTCATACAAGACTGACGTTATGGGAACCTGAGAATCAATAATCAATATATGTGTATAGACCAAACTCTCAGCATATACACTGCTTCCCACACATCATTCTCCTTTGTAATAATGTTCCACCTGTACGCCTGGATGGTGGGTGAGGTGGGCTGTAGTAGGACTACCAACCAACTGCTGGGTCATTAAGGCCGTCAACTGACTATCAAATGTTGACCGCCTCCCGCGGGTGTTAGCCATCGTTCTAAGAGCAAATAGTATATACAGTCTCGCCAGGTGTATGGCATAGGGTGCCTCCCCTGCAGGGTCCACCGAATCAGAGAGACGTGTATAGATCAGTCGGACACACTGACCTTGTGTCGCCTGTCAGGTAATCCTTAGTTCATTCTAAGATCTACAAAACGGCAGTGAAATGTGAGCCCAGCAGAAGGCTCTTTAACCTCTCCCTCAAGGCTCTGTCCTGCCTCCTACACTTTCTCTCCTTTTTATCAAGGACTTCCTTCCCCCTCACGAATAGCCACATGCACTCATACGCTGACGACTCAACACTACATTCATCCACATCCTTAAATTCAGGTCCTTCTCTGACCTAATCTGCTGCTTGTCTCGACGCAACTTCTTCAATAAATTCAGACTTGGTCAGGATATCTCAGTGAGGCAGATGTAATCTAGTTAAGTTTAATGCCTGCAAGACCCAGTTTCTGCCCATCTCTCTATCGAAAATTCCTCACAACTTTCCTCTCTGGCTCAATGAAACATAATTGGCACTACTGTAACATCCACTCTATCTTGAATTTACCTACCTAACCACCATATCCATAAACAAATAAAAACAATCATGGGGACATTGCACACCCCTGCCACAGACAGACTTCCATCGGGAACCAATCACCCTCCTCTCTTCCTACTTGCACACATGATTTATACCCTTGAAGAATAAAAGCTTCCTGCTTCCAGCAGCATACCTCCCATACCATATATTCTTAAGACCTTCCACGAAGCATCTCTATCAACCCTATCATTTGCCTTCTCCATATCCATAAATGCTACATACAAATTCATCTCTTTTTCTAAATATTTCTCACATACATTCTTAAAGCAAACACCTGATCCACACATCCTCTACTACTTCTGAAACCACATTGCTCCTCTCCAGTCTGATGCTTTGTACATTCCATCATCCTCTCAATCAATACCCTCCCATACAACTTTCCAGGTATACACAACAAACTCATGCCTCTTTAGTTTGAACACTCACCTTTATCCCCTTTGCCTTTATACAGTGGCACCTATACGTGCATTCTGCCAATCCTCAAGCACGTCACCATAATCCATGCATACAGTGAACAGATTTACCAGCCTATCAACGACACAGTCACCCCTTTTTTTGATAAATCCAAGAGCAATACCATCCACTCCCGCCGCCTTGCCGGATTACATCGTACGCTAGGCTTTCACCACCTCTTTATCTCTTCACCAAACCACTTTCCCTGACTCTCTTACTTCGCACACCACCCCGACCAAAGCATCCTACATCTGCCACTCTATCATCAAACACATTCAACAACTCTTCAAAATACTTACTCCATCACTACCTGTTATCACTCCCCCCCCCCCTTGCCCCCTTCATCGATGTTCCCATTTGTTCTCTTGTCTTTCGTACATATTTTACCTTCTTCCAAAACATCTTTTTTATTCTCCTTAAAGTTTAATGATACTCTTACCCCAACTCTCATTTGTCCTGTTTTTCAACTTCCACAACTGCTCTTGTCCTCTCACCACCCCCTGTCTTTTCTCCCACGACGTTTCCAAACCATTCTTCCCCTATACCCTTGAGTTTCCTTTCAGTCAAAGCCAGAACATCCAGGTTTCTTTCCTCAAACATACTACCTATCTCTCCTCTCTTCTCATCTTGGTTACATCCACACACATTCAAACACCCCAGTCTGAGCCTTCGTACAAAATATCGTCATGAAAATACATGATCAGTGCCATGTTGAAAGCTGTGCTGGCTGGTCCCTGGTCTAATATCAGTTGTCGTATTTATCTCGTGTCGCAGAGCTGCCTAGCGTGGCACACCAGCTCCGGGCGGGTATATAAGAGGATAACACAGGGAGGGAGGGAAGTGAACACGCAACCCCCTCCACACTCCCTCACACCCATGATTAAATTTCATTATACGAAAACATGATCAGAAGATTACTCGCTCTGAGCTGCCGATAATTTCAGGGGGGGAGAGATCGGCCAGTTTCCCTGACCTGCCACGTGACCAGAGCAGAAACTACGAGTCTTCGTGTCATCATGTCTATGTGTCATCTTAAATGTCTCACGTCTTCATCTTTATCAATCATTCTGGAACTGTGAGAGCGAGAGTACTCACCACGCATCTCTGGTCTCGCTCCGACCAAAAGGGGCGAGGGGAGAGCCAGGGCTGGAAAAGTCCTCCCCTCCCATTATCATTGCTTTCTAAGAGTAAAAATCAAAGGAAAAGATAGGAGTATCTTTTTTTTTATGTTTACTCAGTAGCTCAGTCGTGTTTCTGACGCTACCCTGAGAGAGGTGTGAACGACGAACCGTTATGATAACAGGTGTGTTTGTTATCCCACCTACATTTGTTATTCCACGAGAGAGAGAGAGAGAGAGAGAGAGAGAGAGAGAGAGAGAGAGAGAGAGAGAGAGAGAGAGAGAGAGAGAGAGAGAGAGAGAGAGAGGAGTAATTACGAGTATTTGCGACGAGATATTGCCAAAATACAGAGCAAGCGCGTTACGCTCACCGCAGGAAAGCTCAAAGAGATATGCAGAACGAGTCGTGTGATTGACGTGTTGTCAGCTGGTATGTGTGTGTGATGGAGAGACACTATGTTTGTGCACGGAATGCTAGCGGGCCGTATGTGGGTGAGGCAGAAAGAAACAACCTGAGCCACAGGAATGAGACTTGACAGCCAGTGACGTGTTGGCTCACTGCGCAGTCGTCACTAGCCCTCACGACGCCCGGGTGGGTACCGCTGGTAATACACCAGCCTGGTCGTGGCTGCCCACCACCTGCTGACCAGAGAGACGTGTATAGATCAGTCGGACACACTGACCTTGTGTTGCCTGTCAGGTAATCCTTAGTTCATTCTAAGATCTACAAAACGGCAGTGAAATGTGAGCCCAGCAGAAGGCTCTCTCACCTCTCCCTCAAGGCTCTGTCCTGCCTCCTACACTTTCTCTCCTTTTCCTCAGCGATTACCTTCCCTTCACAGATAATGCAATGCACTCATACACTGACGACTCAACACTGCATTCATCCACATCCTTAAATTCAGGTCCTTCTCTGACCTAATCTGCATCTCGTCTCGACACAAGTTCCTCAAAAAATTCAGACTTGGACAGGTTATCTCAGTGAGGCAGATGTAATCTTGTTATGATTAATGCCTCCAAGACCCAGTTTCTGCCCATCTCTCTATCGATAATTTCCCACAACTCTCGTCTCTCCTTTGACTGTTCTGTGATTCTATCTCTGGGCTCAATGAACATACTTGGCATTACTGTAACATCCACACAATTTTGCAAACCCTACAGCGCGGGAATAGCTAAGTCTGCCTCTAAGAAACTGGGAATCCTGTTTAGATGTTGAAACTTCTTTTCTTCTGAACAATTGCTCCGTTTATACAAAGGACTGAGTCGTCCTTGTATGGAGTACTGCCCTCACATCTGGGGTGGTTCTAGCTCTGCATCCTCACTTGACAGAGTTGAGGCCAAAGCGGTCCGACTTATAAACTGCCCTAGGCTAACTTCCAAACTTGACCCCCTTGTCCTACGCCACAATGTTGGTTCCCTTTCCCTCTCCTATATATATTACCTTGTTTTTGCTCCCGAGAGCTGGCTGCTTGTGTGCCCCCACCACTAGCTAGATCACGCAATGCTCGGCAAACTTCTGCGTCACAAGATTACTGTGTGGCCGTTGGCAACTCAAGGGTGGGCCGTTTTGATACCTGCTTCTTCCCTACACGTCGAAGCTTTGGAACTCTCCCTTCTCATGTCCTTTCCCAATAACTAACCTGGCATATCTTAAAAGACAGGTTTTTCACTATCTCCAAAATTCATAATTACTTTCTCATGTCTATTTTTTCTTCTTCCTTGATTGGAACGTCCCACATACAAAAAAAAAATCACCAATGTACTTCCTCCACAAGACGATGCATCTTACAGGATGGGGAACCAAGTACGTCAAAAATTAGAACAAGAAATTTTCATATCTCGTGCATTCCTATAGGTTCCAATTCATCTGTTCATGTACCGAACATGAATGAAAACATATAATTCATATAAAGAAAAAATCTTACATCTGCTGGAGATCACACTATCACAAGAGGTGTGTATGACGTGTCGCACTATGGTTGACGGATCTTGGGTAAGTCTTACCCTTATCTTCGACAGTTTCGGAAACAAGGCCATACAATCCTCTGTAAATGTGGCATTACGAAACTTACGGGCAAAGACAGCACAAGTTCCACACTTTCTGAAGCAAGAACTTCTCCCGGTGAAGCCTGTAACTGGTGGAGCCTGTAACTGGTGGAGCCTGTACCTGGTGATGCCTGTACCTGGTGGAGCCAGTAACTGGTGAAGCCTGTACCTGGTGGAGCCTGTACCTGGTGAAGCCTGTAACTGGTGGAGCCTGTACCTGGTGAAGCCTGTACCTGGTGAAGCCTGTAACTGGTGAAGCCTGTACCTGGTGAAGTCTGTAACTGGTGAAGCATGTACCTGGTGAAGCCTGTACCTGGTGAAGCCTGTAACTGGTGGAGCATGTACCTGGTGAAGCCTGTAACTGGTGAAGCCTGTACCTGGTGAAGCCTGTAACTGGTGAAGCCTGTAACTGGTGAAGTCTGTAACTGGTGAAGCCTGCAACTGGTGAAGCCTGTACCTGGTGAAGCCTGTAACTGGAGGAGCATGTACCTGGTGAAGCCTGTAACTGGTGAAGCCTGCAACTGGTGAAGCCTGTACGTGGTAAAGCCTGTAACTGATGGAGCCTGTAACTGGTGAAGCCTGTAACTGATGAAGCCTGTAACTGGTGCAGCCTGTAACTGGTGATGCCTGTAACTGATGAAGCCTGTAACTGGTGAAGCCTGTAACTGGTGATGCCTGTAACTGATGAAGCCTGTAACTGGTGAAGCCTGTATCTGGTGGGGCCTGTAACTGGTGGAGCCTGTACCTGGTAAAGCCTTTACTGGTGAAGCCCGTACCTGGTGGAGCCTGTACCTGGTAAAGCCTGTACGTGGTGGAGCCTGTACCTGGTAAAGCCTGTACCTGGTAAAGCCTGTACCTGGTGAAGTCTGTACCTGGTGGAGCCTGTACCTGGTGAAGCCTGTACTTGGTAAAGCCTGTACCTGGTGGAGCCTGTAACTGGTGGAGCCTGTACCTGGTGGAGCCTGTACCTGGTAAAGCCTGTACCTGGTGAAGCCTGTACCTGATGATGCCTGTACCTGGTAAAGCATGTACCTGGTGGAGCCTGTACCTGGTGAAGCCTGTACCTGGTAAAGCCTGTACCTGGTGAAGCCTGTACCTGGTAAAGCCTTTACCTGGTGAAGCCTGTACCTGGTAAAGCCTGTACCTGGTGGAACCTGTACGTGGTGGAGCCTGTACCTGGTAAAGCCTGTACCAGGTAAAGCCTGTGCCTGGCGAAGCATGTACCTGGCAAAGCCTGTACCTGGTAAAACCTGTACCTGGTGGAGCCTGTACCTGGTAAAGCCTGTACCTGGTGAAGCCTGTACCTGGTGAAGCCTGTACCTGGTAAAGCCTGTACCAGGTAAAGCCTGTGCCTGGCGAAGCATGTACCTGGCAAAGCCTGTACCTGGTAAAACCTGTACCTGGTGAAGCCTGTACCTGGTAAAGCCTGTACCTGGTGAAGCCTGTACCTGGTGAAGCCTGTACCTGGTAAAGCCTGTACCTGGTGAAGCCCGTACCTGGTGGAGCCTGTACCTGGTAAAGCCTGTACGTGGTGGAGCCTGTACCTGGTAAAGCCTGTACCTGGTAAAGCCTGTACCTGGTGAAGTCTGTACCTGGTGAAGCCTGTACCTGATGATGCCTGTACCTGGTAAAGCATGTACCTGGTGGAGCCTGTACCTGGTAAAGCCTGTACCTGGTAAAGCCTGTACCTGGTGAAGCCTGTACCTGGTAAAGCCTGTACCTGGTGAAGCCTGTACCTGGTGAAGCCTGTACCTGGTAAAGCCTGTACCTGGTGAAGCCTGTACCTGGTAAAGCCTGTACCTGGTGGAACCTGTACGTGGTGGAGTCTGTACCTGATAAAGCCTGTACCTGGTGAAGCCTGTACCTGGTGAAGCCTGTACCTGGTAAAGCCTGTACCTGGTAAAGCCTTTACCTGGTGAAGCCTGTACCTGGTGATGCCTGTACCTGGTAAAGCCTGTACCTGGTGGAGCCTGTACCTGGTGAAGCCTGTACCTGATGATGCCTGTACCTGGTAAAGCCTGTACCTGGTGGAGCCTGTACCTGGTAAAGCCTGTACCTGGTGAAGCCTGTACCTGGTAAAGCCTGTGCCTGGTAAAGGCTGTACCTGGTGAAGCCTGTACCTGGTAAAGCCTGTACCTGGTAAAGCCTGTACCTGGTGAAGCCTGTACCTGGTAAAGCCTGTACCTGGTAAAACCTGTACCTGGTGAAGCTTCTACCTGGTGAATCCTGTACCTGGTGAAGCCTGTACCTGGTAAAGCCTGTACCTGGTGGAGCCTGTACCTGGTGAAGCCTGTACCTGGTAAAGCCTGTACCTGGTGGAGCCTGTACCTGGTAAAGCCAGTACCTGGTGAAGCCTGTACCTGGTAAAGCCAGTACCTGGTAAAGCCTGTACCTGGTGAAGCCTGTACCTGGTAAAGCCTGTACCTGGTGAAGCCTGTACCTGGTGAAGCCTGTACCTGGTAAAGCCTGTACCTGGTGAAGCTTGTACCTGGTGAAGCCTGTACCTGGTGAAGCCTGTACCTGGTAAAGCCTGTACCTGGTGAAGCCTGTACCTGGTAAAGCCTGTACCTGGGAAAGCCTGTACCTTGTGAAGCCTGTACCTGGTAAAGCCTGTACCTGGGAAAGCCTGTACCTGGTGAAGCCTGTACCTGGTGAAGCCTGTACCTGGTGAAGCCTGTACCTGGTAAAGCCTGTACCTGGTGAAGCCTGTACCTGGTGAAGCCTGTACCTGGTAAAGCCTGTACCTGGTGAAGCTTGTACCTGGTGAAGCCTGTACCTGGTGAAGCCTGTACCTGGTAAAGCCTGTACCTGGTGAAGCCTGTACCTGGTAAAGCCTGTACCTGGGAAAGCCTGTACCTTGTGAAGCCTGTACCTGGTAAAGCCTGTACCTGGGAAAGCCTGTACCTGGTGAAGCCTGTACCTGGTGAAGCCTGTACCTGGTGAAGCCTGTACCTGGATTGTGAGGGTTTTAGACCAATCTTCGGCTTGCAGTGCACTAGTGAGAGCGACCATCGTTACATGATACTCACACCTGTCATGCCGTGTGTGTGTGTGTGTGTGTGTGTGTGTGTGTGTGTGTGTGTGTGTGTGTGTGTGTGTGTGTGTGCCTGATTATAATGCATGACATTTCCTTACATTGAATTAAGGGCATATGCCACTTAAATGATCATCCAACCAGTGTAGCTAAGTCGTGTACATGAATAACATCCTTCCTCTGTTAATACAACTTTAACTGATTATGTAACATCTGCAGATGTTAACATCTTACTATGTAACATCTGCAGATGTTAAGATCTTACTATGTACCATCTGCAGATGTTAACATCTTACTATGTTCCATATGCAGATGGTAACATCTTACTATGTACCATCTGCAGATGTTAACATCTTACTATGTTCCATATGCAGATGGTAACATCTTACTATGTACCATCTGCAGATGTTAACATCTTACTATGTAACATCTGCAGATGTTAACATTTTACGATGTCCCATCTGCAGATGTTAACATCTTACTATGTACCATGTGCAGATGTAAACATCTTACTATGTAACATCTGCAGATGTTAACATCTTACTATGTACCATATGCAGATGTTAACATCTTACTATGTAACATCTGCAGATGTTAATATCTTACTATGTAACATCTGCAGATGTTAACATCTTACTATGTACCATATGCAGATGTTAACATCTTACTATGTACCATCTGTAGATGTTAACATCTTACTATGTACCATCTGCAGATGTTAACATCTTACTATGTACCATCTGCAGATGTTAACATCTTACTATGTACCATCTGCAGATGTTAACATCTTACTATGTAACATCTGCAGATGTTAACATCTTACTCTGTACCATCTGCAGATGTTAACAGCTTACTATGTACCATATGAAGATGTTAACATCTTACTATGTACCATATGCAGATGTTAACATCTTACTATGTACCATCTGCAAATGTTAACACCTTACTATGTACCATCTGCAGATGTTAACAGCTTACTATATACCATCTGCAGTAACATCTGCAGATGTTAACACCTTACTATGTACCATATGCAGATGTTAATAGCTTACTATGTACCATCTGCAGATGTTAACATCTTACTATGTACCATCTGCAAATGTTAACACCTTACTATGTACCATCTGCAGATGTTAACAGCTTACTATATACCATCTGCAGATGTTAACATCTTACTATGTAACATCTGCAGATGTTAACATCTTACTATGTACCATCTGCAGATGTTAACATCTTACTATGTACCATCTGCAGATGTTAAGATCTTACTATGTAACATCTGCAAATGTTAACACCTTACTATGTAACATCTGCAGATGTTAACATCTTACTATGTAACATCTGAAGATGTTAACATCTTACTATGTACCATCTGCAGATGTTAACATCTTACTATGTACCATCTGCAGATGTTAACATCTTACTATGTAACATCTGCAGATGTTATCATCTTACTATGTAACATCTGCAGATGTTAACAGCTTACTATGTACCATCTGCAGATGGTAACATCTTACTATGTACCATCTGCAGATGTTAACATCTTACTCTGTACCATCTGCAGATGTTAACATCTTACTATGAACCATCTGCAGATGTTAACATCTTACTATGTAACATCTGCAGATGCTAACATCTCATCGTCTGCTCCTATTACCATGTTTTATCATCAACACACGTATAACAAAATGGACCCAAAATTCATCCCTGGTGACCATTTACCAACATCTACGTTAACCACAGCTTGTCATTGCCTCTTCATCAGCCAAGCTTGAAATTATAAGTGCTGTCAGCTATCAGAAAATCTCACCCTTCTCAACCTGGTTCTCTTTCCCACAGATCTGTACCCTGAGTCGTCATGTCCACTGCTGTAAGATCAGGATAAACCATCACGGGCGCCCGGGTTGGCTGGGTCATGGTACAGAGGTGCCCTGGTTGGCTGGGTCATGGTACAGAGGTGCCCTGGTTGGCTGGGTCATGGTACAGAAATAATTGAGTGTTTGGGGTAAGATGTTGGGTCAGATGGCAGGTTATTTTGTTCAACATGAAAACGAATTTGCTTACAACAGTTGTCAGGACTACACATCTTACAACAGTTGTCAAGACTACATATCTTACAACAGTTGTCAGGACTACACATCTTACAACAGTTGTCAGGACTACACATCTTACAACAGTTGTCAAGACTACATATCTTACAACAGTTGTCAGGACTACACATCTTACAACAGTTGTCAGGACTACACATCTTACAACAGTTGTCAGGACTACACATCTTACAACAGTTGTCAGGACTGCACATCTTACAACAGTTGTTGGTACTTACAGATCTTACAACAGTTGTCAGGACTACAGATCTTACAAGTTGTTAGGACTACACATCTTACAACAGTTGTCAGGACTACACATTTTACAACAGTTGTCAGGGCCACACATCTTACAACAGTTGTCAGGACTACACATCATACAACAGCTGTCAGGACTACATATCTTACAACAGTTGCCAGGACTTCAGATCTTACTAGTTGTCAGGACTACATATCTTACAACAGTTGTCAGGACTACACATTTTACAACAGTTGTCAGGACTACACATTTTACAACAGGTGTCAGGGCAACACATCTCTACATGCTACGCTCTTCTCATTTTTCTATTTCACTATAGCGATTGCGCTGATTTCCTTGAAGTCGCTAGGTGTTGTGCCTTATGGTAAGGGTTTATTGAACATCTGGTCTGTCTCCGGCAGTTACACAACAGTTGTTAGCGGGTTTACTGACTCTTCATGCTTCAGAATTTGTATCATACTTTCCACTGGAGTATACTGGAGTATACGTTACCTGGAGAAGCTGATGTGTATCATACACACTTCCTGGTGACCAAGTTTGCGTATCATCAACAAATGGTCCAGTACAACGCTTGGCCGGTCTTCAATATTATCCAATCTGGAGACACATGTCGGGGTATATGTAACACTTGCCCACTCCCCAGTTCACAACTTGGCTTTCCTGGTCTGACAAAGTGTCTCGACTTCTCATATCGAAGTACCATAACGGATATTGACCACTGGATAAATATTTTCTTGAAGACACTATTTCTGTTCCTGATGGTATGTTTATACACACAGGTTCGTGGCTTTGTTTCGCTGCTCAAAGAAACGATTCCATTTTGGTCTGCCATAAATGGTTTACTGAGATTTTACTTCAGTATATCTGTACATGATTAACCTTAATCAAGATCAACGTTTGAGAGGGCACTTAAAGTTCTATATACTATGTTAATGTATGGTTTGTCGTCTCAATTGTCATCATCTTCAGCATTGTATGTGTCTAGTTTTATGAAGTTATGACCACAAGTCTCCCACCTCAATATTACTACCGAAGTTTTCCTGATTCGTAATAACAAGGAATGCTATTTCTCCCGGGAGGGTCTCTAACCCTCTCTATACAGCAAGGTACATTTGAAGACATACTGTATGATCTTTGGCTGTGTCGCTGAAGCTGTGCCTCATCACAAGTCCATCTCTGGTTAAGTTGTGTACGATCACCAACAACGAGCGTCTCTGTTGTACAGTGACTCCTACAACCTGACATATAGATCTCTGACCTTGCTGAGAGAGAGAGAGAGAGAGAGAGAGAGAGAGAGAGAGAGAGAGAGAGAGAGAGAGAGAGAGAGAGAGAGAGAGAGAGAGAGGATGGTCCGTATATAATAACCACAATGATTCGTCCTGCAGCAGATAACCACGTCACAAGACCATCAGGTCCTCTGTTATCTAGCTTCACCTGGGGCCTGCCTCACCCACTCACTCTCTCAGTACATGCCTTCCTCAGCTTCCATCACCTGTACTGGATAATCCTCAGCGAGCGTAAAACGCCACCGACGCCTGGCTCTGCTGCAGCAGTCAACCATCATCCCCAGGAACAACTGACAACACACGAAGAAAACGAGCATCACTGGGCGCGTCATGAGCGATGAATGACCCAAGACCAACCAACAGACAATAAGGAAATCTTAAGAATGACAACGTTATAAATACTCCCCCCGGCGACCTCTGGTACCCCACCATGAGTGAACGCCAGTCAGGTGTCGTCTTAGAAGATGTGGGGGAGGAGAGGGTGTAGCCAGCGACACCCGTGTTTACAAGCGGACAACGTTTTCTGTACAGCGATCACGGATGATCCGCCGCTACGAAGGTGCAGAGAACCGTGGCGCCCCTCACGGTGATGTGACGGGTCTTGTGCCAGAGAGAGAGAGAGAGAGAGAGAGAGAGAGAGAGAGAGAGAGAGAGAGAGAGAGAGAGAGAGCAGTGAAGGTTCGTGCCTCGTCAGCGCAGGAAGGAAGTAGACAGGAAGCAACATTCAACCACGAGACGCTGGGATTATTGATGGCGGGAGGAGGGTTGGTGAGGAGAGGCAGCGCCACACGCCGCTTGCCTCTCTCTCTCTCTCTCTCTCTCTCTCTCTCTCTCCCCTACCACACCTTATGATGACACTGCAGGCAGCCACAGTGGGAGGAGTGTGGATAACCTGCCAGATAGGGTTATCAGGGGATGCGTCAGTTCAGATCACCAGAGATGAACAGGAGAGAGAGGAACAACAAACATGGGAGATATACACAAATATCTGGATACAGGAACATAATACGTTCGTACAGACAGGAAGATCTGCACGCTGTAGATAGGCATCGCTGCTTCTAATAAACCCACTGCGCTGGTTTCAAAATACCCTGAGGTCGGAGGTCCCACACCATGGCAGACATACAGTAGCGAGGCTCACTTGTGCGGCAGCATGTTGCTCTGTCCACACACACACACACACACACACATATACACACACATACACACACACACACACACACACGACAACTGATGAATGGTTCACCTTTACGTCTGCGTTATACAAACTGGAAACATTACCCAAAACAAGAGCGTCTCACAATATAGGCTGTGATTCTAGTGATTATCGAAACACCGACGCCAAGTTTGTGAGTGAGACAAATACAGTAAACAAAGACGAAATACAGTTTCAGTTGACTGTATGACAGTGCATATGAGGACCATTATCGTACACTTTGAGTACAGCGAGTTAGCGACTTGAGTACATTGACTTCAAACCTTCAGTACGATGACTTAACCCCCATGCATATAGTAAGTACGATAACAGTCCTTCCACGATGACGACTTAACACCCACAGCACGATAACCTAACCTCTTGAGTATGACGATTTAACAACACCTCGAGTACGATAACGTAACCCTTGGATTATGACATCCTCCTTGAGTACGGTCAAACATTATGTGATCGTCCCCAAAGGATTAAGTCGTCGTCCCCAAAGGATTAAGTCATTCCCACAAGGATTAGGCCATCTTCCCCCAAGGATTAAGTCGTCGTCCCCAAAGGTCTAAGTCGTCTTCCTCAAAGGATTAAGTACTCTTCCCGAAAGGATTAAGTCGTCTTCCCAAAGGATTAAGTCGTCTTCCCATAGGGTTAAGTCATCTACCCCAAAGGATTAAGACTTCCTCCCCAAAGGATTAAGTCGTCGTCCCCAAAGGATTAAGTCGTCCCCAAAGGATTAAGTCGTCGTCCCCAAAGGATTAAGTCGTCCCCAAAGGATTAAGTCGTCGTCCCCAAAGGATTAAGTCGTCCCCAAAGGATTAAGTCGTCCCCAAAGGATTAAGTCGTCGTCCCCAAAGATTATGTCATCTTCCCAAAGGATTAAGTCGTCCTCCCAAAGGATTAAGTTGTCGTCCCCAAAGGATTAATCAATCTTCCCAAAGGATTAAGTCGTCGTCCCCAAAGGATTAAATCGTCCTCCTACATGATTAAGTCGTCGTCCCCAAAGGATTAAATCGTCCTCCTACATGATTAAGTTGTCGTCCCCAAAGGATTAAATCGTCCTCCTACATGATTAAGTTGTCGTCCCCAAAGGATTAAATCGTCCTCCTACATGATTAAGTTGTCGTCCCCAAAGGATTAAATCGTCCTCCTACATGATTAAGTTGTCGTCCCCAAAGGATTAAATCGTCCTTCCAAAGGATTAAGTCATCTTGCCAAAGGATTAAGTCGTCGTCCCTAAAGGATTAAGTCGTCTTTCTCGAAGGATTAAGTGGTCTTCCTGAAGGGGTTAACGAACTTCTACAGGAGACAGGAGGGAGGCTTGGCCCTGGGTACCTCCCCTGGTACTGCTGTTCCTGACGATGCAACAGCGGGTACCAGGTACCTGGAGGATGAGGGGTGTGCAGGATGATACCAGTCCTCCACCCTCCCTCCTCCCAAGGGACGTGAAAGGCTATACCAGTCTCCCCAGGGATGTGCAGGGCTATACCAGTCTCCTGAGGGACGTGCAAGGCTATACCAGTCTCCCCAGGGACGTGCAAGGCTATACCAGTCTCCCCAGGGACGTGCAAGGCTATACCAGTCTCCCCAGGGACGTGGAAGGCTATACCAGTCTCCCAAGGGACGTGCAGGGCTATACTAGTCTCCCCAGGGACGTGCAGGGCTATACCAGTCTCCCCAGGGACGTGCAGGGCTATACCAGTCTCCTGAGGGACGTGCAAGGCTATACCAGTCTCCCCAGGGACGTGGAAGGCTATACCAGTCTCCCCAGGGACGTGCAGGGCTACACCAGTCTCCCCAGGGACGTGCAGGACTATTCCAGTCTCCCAAGAGACGTGCAGGGCTATACTAGTCTCCCCAGGGACGTGCAAGGCTATACCAGTCTCCCCAGGGACATGCAGGGCTATACCGGTCTCCCCAGGGACGTGCAAGGCTATACCAGTCTCCCCAGGGACGTGCAGGGCTATACCAGTCTCCCCAGGGACGTGCAAGGCTATACCAGTCTCCCCAGGGACGTACAAGGCTATACCAGTCTCCCCAGGGACATGCAGGGCTATACCGGTCTCCCCAGGGACGTGCAAGGCTATACCAGTCTCCCCAGGGACGTGCAGGGCTATACCAGTCTCCCCAGGGACATGCAGGGCTATACCGGTCTCCCCAGGGACGTGCAAGGCTATACCAGTCTCCCCAGGGACGTGCAGGGCTATACCAGTCTCCCCAGGGACGTGCAGGGCTATACTGGTCTCCCCAGGGACGTGCAAGGCTATACCAGTCTCCCCAGGGACATGCAGGGCTATACCAGTCTCCCCAGGGACGTGCAGGGCTATACCAGTCTCCCCAGGGACGTGCAAGGCTATACCAGTCTCCCCAGGGACGTGCAAGGCTATACCGGTCTCCCCAGGGACGTGCAGGGCTATACCAGTCTCCCCAGGGACGTGCAGGGCTATACCAGTCTCCCCAGGGACGTGCAAGGCTATACCGGTCTCCCCAGGGACGTGCAAGGCTATACCAGTCTCCCCAGGGACGTGCAGGGCTATACCAGTCTCCCCAGGGACGTGCAGGGCTATACCAGTCTCCCCAGGGACGTGCAAGGCTATACCGGTCTCCCCAGGGACGTGCAAGGCTATACCAGTCTCCCAGGGACGTGCAGGGCTATACCAGTCTCCCCAGGGACGTGCAGGGCTATACCAGTCTCCCCAGGGACGTGCAAGGCTATACCGGTCTCCCCAGGGACGTGCAGGGCTATACCAGTCTCCCCAGGGACGTGCAGGGCTATACCAGTCTCCCAGGGACGTGCAAGGGCTATACCGGTCTCCCCAGGGACGTGCAAGGCTATACCAGTCTCCCCAGGGACGTGCAGGGCTATACCAGTCTCCCCAGGGACGTGCAGGGCTATACCAGTCTCCCCAGGGACGTGCAGGGCTATACCAGTCTCCCCAGGGACGTGCAGGCTATACCAGTCTCCCCAGGGACGTGCAAGGCTATACCAGTCTCCCCAGGGACGTGCAGGCTATACCAGTCTCCCCAGGGACGTGCAGGGCTATAACAGTCTCCCCAGGGACGTGCAGGGCTATACCAGTCTCCCCAGGGACGTGCAAGGCTATACCGGTCTCCCTAGGGACGTGCAAGGCTATACCAGTCTCCCCAGGGACGTGCAGGGCTATACCAGTCTCCCTAGGGACGTGCAGGGCTATACCAGTCTCCCCAGGGACGTGCAGGGCTATACCAGTCTCCCCAGGGACGTGCAGGGCTATACCAGTCTCCCCAGGGACGTGCAGGGCTATACCAGTCTCCTCAACAACACAAATGAATATCTTGTCCCTGATGACGTCACAAGACGGACCAGAGGTGTGACGCAACTGAAATTCGACGTCCACAAGGGTCGACCCAGTGACAAGGGTCGACCCAGTGGTCGCGTAAGGTTCAGTTTTCCCAGTAAGAGTGGCTGCTTTCCCTGGCCGGTCATGATCATCCTGTGAGCGGTTATTGAGGTCACAGAGGCTCATTCTCAGACGACCTCCGCACCCGTCCAAGCAAGCAATGTGAATAGTTTTCACCACCTCTTATGCACGTAGGTGTCGACACGCCATTAGCCAGATAACCATAATAACAGATGTTACGAAGTAGAGTCATTAAATAAGCTGAAGTCTTTCCACACAGAGCCTGACTCAAGTTTTTTTCTTAGTTTAAGACGTGGTTGATGTCCTTGCTCATTCACCTCACATTTAATAATACAAACATTCACGTTTCTTACACTTTAAGACGTGGTTGATGTCCTTGCTCATTCACCTCACATTTAATAATACAAACATTCACGTTTCTTACACTTTAAGACGTGGTTGATGTCCTTGCTCATTCACCTCACATTTAATAATACAAACATTCACGTTTCTTACACTTTAAGACGTGGTTGATGTCCTTGCTCATTCACCTCACATTTAATAATACAAACATTCACGTTTCTTACACTTTAAGACGTGGTTGATGTCCTTGCTCATTCACCTCACATTTAATAATACAAACATTCACGTTTCTTACACTTTAAGACGTGGTTGATGTCCTTGCTCATTCACCTCACATTTAATAATACAAACATTCACGTTTCTTACACTTTAAGACGTGGTTGATGTCCTTGCTCATTCACCTCACATTTAATAATACAAACATTCACGTTTCTTACAATATCAGCGGCCATTTGTCCTTAGAGCCTTGATTTACTCTGGCAGTGAGAACATGTAGTGGAGAAGCGAGTATGTTATATTCTCCACACACGTTTTACTTCATATATATTTCATAATGATGGACAATATGTCTGATGGCGCCTATATTCAACCTTCTACGTGCCCTAGATTCATCTAGTAGACCTTCACTTCTCTTTCCTTAGGTCGTTACACAATACGATATTGTTATCAGCCGTCAATCAAATATATATTGAGCTTAGAGGCATCAACTACTGTACGCTCGGACACGTTAAGCCAAGGGGAAGCCGCTAGTTTGACAGGTTCCTGGATCCACCGTGCACGCACATCTGTTACAAACATCAGATACAGAGACATTATGGCTCTTTAGCATGATATACATCCCGGCCTACACAGATGTGAGCCCCCGCACTGCCACATCCTAGATACGATAGATGGTATGTAGTAGACAGTGACTCGTGTGATGGTCGTCTGCTGTACACTTACATCAGCCAGGTTTCAGCGGCAAGACCAGCACCTTCGACTGTGACCTCCGTCAGTCTTGTTTATATTGTGTACAAAATGTTTACGTGCAGTTTATTGCTGTCAAAATATATTTAATCAACCCAAGAAGATGATTAACAGACAGCTGGCTGCCCAGGTAAATAGGATGTTTTTAGTTAAATCATATAAAACAAATGATGATAATATACTGAATTCTCTTGTTTATTGGCCACAGCCATAAACTGACTTAGTTAAATAACCTTTCATTACGATCAGATTTACGACAATTTTCCTTTTCATCATTCTTGTGTTGATCAACAGAGAACAGCACTAATGCTACACATTGACCAGGGTCATTAAGCTACCGAGCCTTACAACGAGTTGTCTGACCGTAGCAACGCTGTGGTAAACAGTCCACACACAGCCAGACCCTCGGGTGTTTACTGGTCACTAAGCTGTGTTGAACGTACGTATGTCGGGTTAACACGAACGTCTGCACTCCCCACACATCAACACTGCCCCGCTGCCCCGCTCACCTACACAACGTGAAAACATATTCATGAACCATATCCTGTGTCACTTTGTTGACATATCTGTATTGTTCTTTTACACCACAGTTTCCGATCCGTTCCAGTGATCCAAAAAATGAATACAGGTCAAATGTGAATGGTGTCGGAGCATAAAGGGAGATAATGATAAAAAGGGGGGAAAAAGGAATAGCAACGAAGCAGAATAGCAGTGCAGTGCAGAGCTGAGAATGAGACTATAATCACTTTAAAAGATTTAACAAAAATTCACGAGTCAATCTCCATTTAATGACCTTCAGCCATATCCTTTCCTGGCCTTGATCAACATCTCTTGTCTCCCGGGTCATTAGCTGTGTTAACCAGCCATCTACCGTGTGACCTACTGCAGCTGTAGTAACCTCGCCCCTCCTGCCAGAGGCCATTACATCAGATAAACTAGCAATCAACACACCTGGTCAGGGGACGTGGACTGTCTGTCTATACGCCTGCTGATCCTTCCTTCCTCGCGATCCCTAGTGAGCCACCACGACACACGAGCCGAGGGTCAATATTAGCTCATCTGTCGAGTGTACATCAGGTGTGTGTAATGTACATGACCTTGTTGACTCGAATTTTGCGGGTCAACATAAGTGTCCATAGTGGGCGTGTTTGTGTTAGAAAACATCCCCTGGTGTGAGTGTTCGAACCCGCGTTCATCTACCTCTCGCTATGTCACAGAGGCGTGGGACCTGATATTATCCTTATCTTTTAAAAGGCTTTACTCTTTTTTTTCTTATCTGCATGCTGTCAACACTATCAGGTCCCTGTGTACTATACAACCATATTTGATGGTGATGTCACTCCGTCACGGCAGCTCAGCTCAGTGAGGCGGAGTACAGCGCTGGGATCCTGCCCATGTTTCCACTAGGTTTGGGACCAACAGAGAGCGTGGAGGAAAGTGACTGGCGTGCAATATGCACAAGTTCCTGACGCGGTAAAGATTGCTCCACAACACTTCAGTTAAAGTTTCATGTGAGCTGCGAGCGAAGAGGCTTTGCGTTATTCATGAACGTCAAGTAAAAATACGACTTAATCATAGTTTGAGATTAACTTGTTCTCTGCTGTGTTTTGATCTCTTCATCGTAAACATTCGAACGAACGTTTGATGTTTCATTTGGTTCTCTTGTATTTACATATGGACTTTTTTTCTCATAAGAATTTTGATTTTCCACTGCAATTATTGCACATTGTGTCTTAACACACCGTGCCCTCAATCAAATAATATTTTTTTCTCTGATATCACTTTCCAATATTCCTGCAGTTTGTGTTCAGCAGACAGAAGATAACATCATGAAATCATTAATGAATAATGTTGCTCGTCAAGATTTCTGACTTTCTTCAGATGATGTCGTCTCAACACCTGATCTACATTAAGAAGCTTAAATATGTCATCTTACAATTCAGACACTCTTCCTCAGGTATTTTAAGTTAACTTAGAAAGATTAATTATAAGCAGGGAGTAAAATGCTTGGCAATTCTTTGTCAGTGAAATAAACTAATGCGTTTTTTTCTTTCAATAGTATATTCACGCCACACTCCCTGCCTTCCATTTATATAGACAAATGATATCACGGTTTAAGAGGTTCCGATACATATTATTAACAGGTTATTATCATGAAGATGTGCTATTCAGTTAACTGAGATTCCATAACCATCAGTATATTTCGTTCCATTAATATCTTCCCCTCACTTATCTAGCTGTAGCCCGACTGCCTTCCCCGTCCCTCATGAACGCTTCCAGTGTACACAAATGTTGTTGGGTTAAAAGAACAACTCACCACTACCCTTCACACCTATGATGAAGATATGGAAGTACTGAAGGGAAGCTGCTAGGCAGGAAAAAGCTCTCTCGCTCTCTCTCTCTCTCTCTCTCTCTCTCTCTCTCTCTCTCTCTCTCTCTCTCTCTCTCTCTCTCTCTGAGGTGGTTTGATCAAGTAAGTAATGAAAGGGTAAGAGAGATGTGTGGTATTAAAAAAGAGTGTGGTTGAGAGAGCAGAAGAGGGTGTGTTGAAATGGTTTGGTCACATGGAGACAATGAGTGAGGAAAGATTGACCAAGAGGATATGTGTCAGAGGTGGAGGGAACGAGAAGTGGGTGACCAAATTAGAGGTGGAAGGATGGAGTGAAAAAGATTTTGAGCGATCGGGGCATGAACATGCAGGAGGGTGAAAGGCGTGCAAGGAACAGTGAACTGTAACGATGTGCTGTCAGAGGATTGAACCAGCGCATGTGAAGCGTCTTGGGTAAACCATGGAAAGTTTTGTAGAGCCTGGATGTGGAAAGGGAGCTGTGGTTTCGGTGCATTAAACATGACAGCTAGAGACTGAGTGTGAACGAATGTGACCTTTTTTGTCTGTTCCTGGCGCTACCTCGCTGGGGGGATGCTATTTCATGTGTGGCAGGGTGGCGATGGGAATGGATGAAGGCAGCAAGTATGAACATGTACATGTGAATATATGTATATGTCTGTGTATGTATATGTCGGTATACGATGAAATATATATGTATTTATATGTGCGTGTGTGGGCGTTTATGTATATACCTGTATATGTGGGGGAGTTGGGCCATTCCTCGTCTGTTTCCCTACGCTACCTCGTTAACGCGGGAGACGGCGGTTAAGTATGATAAAAAAGTATGTATGTATATATATATATATATATATATATATATATATATATATATATATATATATATATATATATATATATATATATAAAACCATGGAGACATCACGCACCCCTGCCGCAAACCGACATTCACTGGGAACCAATCACTTTCTTCTCTTCCTACTCATACACATGCCTTACATCCTCGATAAAAAAAACTTTTCACTGCTTCTAGCAACTTACCTTCCACACCATATACTCTTAAAACCTTCCACAAAGCAATTCTATCCACCCTATCATATGCCTTCAACAGTTCCATAAATGCTACATACAAATCCATCTGTTTATCTAAGTATTTCTCACATACATTCTTCAAGGCAAACACCTGAACTGCTCTTCCCCAATCTGATGCTCTGTACATGCCTTCACCCTCTCAATGAATACCCTCCCATATAATTTCCCAGGAATACTTAACAGACTTATGCCTCTGTAACTTGGACACTCACCTTTATCCCTCCTCCCTTTGTAAAATGGCACTATGCATTAATTTCGCCAATCCTCAGGCTTAGCAAAATAATCCATACACACAATGAATATCCTTACCAACCGACCAACATCATAGTCACCCCCATTTTTATAAATGTCACAGCAATACAGTCTGTTCTTGATGAGAGGGCTTCGGAAAGTGAGTCAGTTGTTGTTCGCTGATGATACAGCGCTGGTGGCTGATTTGGGTAAGAAACAGCAGGAGTTGGTGACTGAGTTTGGTAAAGTTTGTGGAAGAAGAAAGCTGAGAGTAAATGTGAATAAGAGCAAGGTTATTATGTTCAGTAGGGTTGAGGGAAAAGTCAATTGAGAGGTAAGTTTGAATGGAGAAAAACTGAAAGAAGTGAAATGTTTTAGATATCTGGGAGTGGACTTAGCAGCGGATGGAACCATGGAAGCGGATGTAAGTCACATAGTGAGAGAGGGAGCGAAGGTTCTGGGAGCGTTGAAGAATGTGTGGAAGGCGAGAACCTTATCACGGAGAGCAAAAATGGGTATTTTTGAAGGAATAGTGGTTCCAACAATGTTATATGGTTGCGAGGCGTGGGCTATAGATAGAGTTGTGCGGAGGAGGGTGGATGTGTTGGAAATGAGATGTTTGAGGACAATATGTGGTGTGAGGTGGTTTGATCGAGTAAGTAATGAAAGGGTAAGAAAGATGTGAGGTTAAAAAAGAGTGTGGTTAAGAGAGCAGAAAAGTGTGTGTTGAAATGGTTTGGACAAATGAAGGGAATGAGTGAGGAAAGATTGACAAATAGGATATATGTGTCAGAGGTGGAGGGAATGAGAAGCGGGAGACCAAATTGGAGGTGGAAGGATGGAGTGAAAAATTCGAGCAATCGGGGTCCGAACATACAGGAGGGTGAACGGCGTGCAAGAAATAGAGTTAATCGGAATGATGTGGTATACCTGGGTCGACGTGCTGTCAATGGAATGAACCAGGGTATGTGAAGCGTCTGGGGTAAAATATGGAAAGTTTTGTGAGGCGTGGATATGGAAAGGGAGCTGTGGTTTCGGTGCATTACACATGACAGCTAGTGACTGAGTGTGAACGAATGTGGCCTTTGTTGTCTTTTCCTGAGGCTGCCTTGCTGGAGGGGGGGGGGGATGCTCTTTCGTGTGTGGCGGGGTGGCGACGAAAATGAATGAAGGCAGCAAGTATGGACATGTACATGTGTATATATGTGTATGTCTGTGCATGTATATGTATGCATACGATGAGATGTACATGTATGTATATGTGCGTGTGTGGACGTTTATGTATATACATGTGTATGTGGGTGGGCTGGGCCATTCCTCGTCTGTTTCCATGCGCTACCTGGCTAACGCGCGAGCCAGCGGTTAAATATCATAATTCTTTCATACTATTCGCCATTTCCCGCGTTAGCGAGGTAGCGTTAAGAACAGAGGACTGAACCTTTGAGGGAATATCCTCACTTGGCCCCCCTTCTCTGTTCCTTCTTTTGGAAAATTAAAAACGAGAGGGGAGGATTTCCAGCCCCCCAGCTCCCTTCCTTTTTATTCGCCTTCTACGACACGCAGGCAATACGTGGGAAGTATTCTTTCTCCCCTAACCCCAGTTATAAGTATAATATATATATATATATATATATATATATATATATATATATATATATATATATATATATATATGTGTGTGTGTGTGTGTGTGTATATATACATATATATTATATTTATCACTGGGGATAGGGGAGAAAGAATGCTTCCTACGTATGTATATTCCTATGAGTCCACGGGGAAGATGAAACACGATAAGTTCCCAAGTGCACTTTCGTGCAATTATCCCATCATCAGGGGAGACACCAAAAGAAATATAAGTCAGCTGATAGACAACGATGAGACATAGCTAGGACGCCATTTGGTAAACAAGTGATTGTATAAGACAGACAACAAGCGTATCATAAACCTATTATATGGACAAGAAGGGGAATTGTTTACAAATTTTATTAACAATAAAGCTATCCAATTTGTATAGACCTTCACTAATATTAAGGTTATAATTCTTTGTGTATTTAATAATAAAAGATTCAATGATATTTCTCGTGGTACTAGAGTTAATATCTGAGATGGCATTACTCCAGTCAATACAATGATCATAGTTTTTAACGTGATTAAACAAGGCATTTGATTCTTGTCACGTTCTTATACTATATTCATGCTGCTTAAGTCTAACAGAAAGATCCTTACCAGTCTGCCCATAACATATTACAGTACAGTATAAGAACAAGACAAGAATAAAATGCCTTGTTTAATCATATTAAAAACTATAATCACTGTACTGAGTGGAGTAATGCCACCTCAGTTATTAACTCTAACTCCAGTACCACGAAAATATCATTGAATCTTCTCTTATCAAATACACAAAGAATTGTAACCTTAATACTGGTGAATGTCTATCCAAATTGGATAGCTTTACTGTTGATAAAATTTGTAAACAATTCCCCTTCTTGTCCACATAATAAGTTTCTGATACGCTCGTTGTCTATTTTGGACAATAACTTGTTTATCAAATGGCGTCCTAGCTACGCCTCTTCACTTTATATCAGCTGACTTATATTTCCTTCTTGTATCTCCCTTGATGGTGTGATTATTACACGAAAGTGCACTTGGGAACTTATCGTGTTTCATTTTCCTCGTAGACTCATAGGAATATACTTGATCACGCGCAAACCTGTGATCCCTTCCAATATATATATATGTATATATATGTATATATATATATATATATATATATATATATATATATATATATATATATATATATATGTATGTGTGTGTGTGTGTGTGTGGCCTTTGTTGTCCTTTCCTAGCGCTACCTCGCGCACATGCGGGTGAGGGGGTTGTTATTTTTAGTGTGCGGGGTGGCGACAAGAATGAATAAGGGCAGACGGTAAGAATTATATACATGTGTATATATGTATATGTCTGTGTGTGTATATATATGTATACGTTGAGATGTATAGGTATGTATATGTGCGTGTGTGGACGTGTATGTATATACATGTGTATGTGGGTGGGTTGGGCCATTCTTTCGTGTTTCCTTGCGCTACCTCGCTAACGCGGGAGACAGCGACAAAGTATATTAACTATTGAATAAATGAATAAATAAATAAATAAATAAATATATATATATATATATATATATATATATATATATATATATATATATATATATATATATATTTATTTATTTATTTATTTATTATTTTATATCTATTTTGCTTTGTCGCTGTCTCCCGCGTTTGCGAGGTAGCGGTATATATATATATATATATATATATATATATATATATATATATATATATATATATATATATATATATATAGTGAATTGGATCGATGTGGTATACCGGGGTTGACGTGCTGTCAGTGGATTGAATCAGGGCATGTGAAGCGTCTGGGGTAAACCATGGAAAGCTGTGTAGGTATTGTATATTTGCGTGTGTGGACGTATGTATATACATGTGTATGGGGGTGGGTTGGGCCATTTCTTTCGTCTGTTTCCTTGCGCTACCTCGCAAACGCGGGAGACAGCGGCAAAAAAAAAAAAAAAAAAAAAAAAAAAAATATATATATATATATATATATATATATATATATATATATATATATATATATATATATAATCTTTTTATTTCATTATACTTTGACGATGTCTCTCGCGTTAGCGAGGCAGCGCAAGGAAACAGACAAAAGAATGGCCCAACCCACCCACATACACATGTATATACATAAACGCTCACACACGCACATATACATACCTATACATTTCAACGTATACATACATATACATACACAGACATATAGATATATACACATGTACATATTCATACATGCTGTCTTCATCCACTCTCGCCACCACGTCGCCACGCATGAAATGACACCCCACTCCCCCCGCGTGTGCGAGAGGTAGGGCTAGGAAAGACACCAAAGGCCACATTCGTTCACACCCAGTCTCTCTCATGTGTAATGCACTGAAACCACAACTCCCCTTCCACATCCAGGCCCCACAACACTTTGCATGGTTTACCCCAGACGCTTCACATGCCCTGGTTCAATCCACTGACTGCACGTCGACCCCGGTATACCACATCATTCCAACTCACTCTATTTCTTGCACGCCTTTCACCCTCCTGTATGTTCAGGCCCCGATCGTTCAAAATCTTTTTCACTCCATCCTTCCACCTCCAATTTGGTCTCCCACTTCTCCTCGTACCCTCTACCTACGACACATATATCGTCTTTGTCAATCTTTCCTTACTCATTCTCTGTATGTGATCAAACCATTCCAATACACCCTCTTCTGTTCTCTCAACCACACTCTTTTTATTACCACACATCTCTCTTACCCTTTCATCATTTACTCGATCAAACCACCTCACACCACACATTGCCCTCAAACATCTCATATCCAACACATCTACCCTCCTCCGCACAACCCAATCTATCGCCCACGCCTCACAACCATAAAATATTGTTGGAACCACTATTCCTTCAAACATACCCATTCTTCCGCTCCGAGATAATGTTCTCGCCTTTTACACATTCTTCAGTGTCCCAGAACCTTTGCCCCTTCCCCCACCCTGACTCACTTCCGCTTCCATGGATCCATCCGCTTCTAAATTCACTCCCAGATATCTAAAACACTTCACTTCCTCCAGTTTTTCTCCATTCAAACTTACCTCCCAATTGACTTGTCCCGCAACCCTACTGTACCTAATAACCTTGTTCTTATTCACATTTACTCTCAGCTTTCTTCTTTCACACACCTTACCAAACTCAATCACCAACTTCTGCAGTTTCTTACATGAATCATCCACCAGCGCGGTTTCATCAGCGAACAACATCTGACTCACTTCCCAAGCCCTCTCATCTAGAACAAACAACATACTTGCCCCTCTCTCCAAAACTCTTGCATTCACCTCCCTAACAACCCCATCCATAAACAAATCAAATAGCCATGGAAACATCACGCACCCCTGCCGCAAAACGACATTCACTGGGAACCACTCACTTTCCTCTCTTCCTATTCGTACACATGCCTTACATCCTCGATAAAAACTTTTCACTGCTTCTAGCAACTTACCACCCACACCATATTTTCGTAATACCTTCCAAAGAGCGTCTCTATCAACTCTATCATACGCCTTCTCCAGATCCATAAATGCTACATATAAATCCATTTGCTTTTCTAAGTATTTCTCACACACATTCTTCAAAGCAAACAGCTATACCACACATCCTCTACCACTTCTGAAACCACAATGCTCTTCCCCAATCTGATGCTCTGTACATGCGTTGAACCTCTCGATCAATACCCTCCCATACAATTTCCCAGGAATACTCAACAAACTTATACCTCTGTAATTTGAGCACTCACCTTTATCCCTTTACCTCTGAACAATGGCACTATACATGCATTCCGCCAATCCTCAGGCACTTCACCATGAACCATACATACATTGAATATCCTCACCAACCAGTCAACATTACAGTCATCCCCTTTTTTAATAAATTCTACAGCAATACCATCCAAACCTGCTGCCTTGCCGGCTTTCATCTTCCGCTAAGCTTTCATATATATATACACATATATATATATATATATATATATATATATATATATATATATATATATATATATATATATATATATATTGAGTATTGATTGATTGAGAGGGTGAAGGCATGTACAGAGCACCAGATTGGGGAAGAGCAGTGCGGTTTCAGAAGTGGTAGAGGATGTGTGGATCAGGTGTTTGCTTTGAAGAATGTATGTGAGAAATACTTAGAAAAGCAAATGGATTTGTATGTAGCATTTATGGATCTGGAGAAGGCATATGATAGAGTTGATAGAGATGCTCTGTGGAAGGTATTAAGAATATATGGTGTGGGAGGCAAGTTGTTAGAAGCAGTGAAAAGTTTTTATCGAGGATGTAAGGCATGTGTACGTGTAGGAAGAGAGGAAACTGATTGGTTCTCAGTGAATGTAGGTTTGCGGCAGGGGTGTGTGATGTCTCCATGGTTGTTTAATTTGTTTATGGATGGGGTTGTTAGGGAGGTAAATGCAAGAGTCCTGGAAAGAGGGGCAAGTATGAAGTCTGTTGGGGATGAGAGAGCTTGGGAAGTGAGTCAGTTGTTGTTCGCTGATGATACAGCGCTGGTGGCTGATTCATGTGAGAAACTGCAGAAGCTGGTGACTGAGTTTGGTAAAGTGTGTGGAAGAAGAAAGTTAAGAGTAAATGTGAATAAGAGCAAGGTTATTAGGTACAGTAGGGTTGAGGGTCAAGTCAATTGGGAGGTGAGTTTGAATGGAGAAAAACTGGAGGAAGTGAAGTGTTTTAGATATCTGGGAGTGGATCTGTCAGCGGATGGAACCATGGAAGCGGAAGTGGATCATAGGGTGGGGGAGGGGGCGAAAATTTTGGGAGCCTTGAAAAATGTGTGGAAGTCGAGAACATTATCTCGGAAAGCAAAAATGGGTATGTTTGAAGGAATAGTGGTTCCAACAATGTTGTATGGTTGCGAGGCGTGGGCTATGGATAGAGTTGTGCGCAGGAGGATGGATGTGCTGGAAATGAGATGTTTGAGGACAATGTGTGGTGTGAGGTGGTTTGATCGAGTAAGTAACGTAAGGGTAAGAGAGATGTGTGGAAATAAAAAGAGCGTGGTTGAGAGAGCAGAAGAGGGTGTTTTGAAATGGTTTGGGCACATGGAGAGAATGAGTGAGGAAAGATTGACCAAGAGGATATATGTGTCGGAGGTGGAGGGAACGAGGAGAAGAGGGAGACCAAATTGGAGGTGGAAAGATGGAGTGAAAAAGATTTTGTGTGATCGGGGCCTGAACATGCAGGAGGGTGAAAGGAGGGCAAGGAATAGAGTGAATTGGAGCGATGTGGTATACAGGGGTTGACGTGCTGTCAGTGGAGTGAATCAAGGCATGTGAAGCGTCTGGGGTAAACCATGGAAAGCTGTGTAGGTATGTATATTTGCGTGTGTGGACGTGTGTATGTACATGTGTATGGGGGGGGGGGTTGGGCCATTTCTTTCGTCTGTTTCCTTGCGCTACCTCGCAAACGCGGGAGACAGCGACAAAGTATAAAAAAAAAAAAAAAAAAAAATATATATATATATATATATATATATAATCCCTGGGGATAGGGGATTAAGAATACTTCCCACGTATTCCCTGCGTGTCGTAGAAGGCGACTAAAAGGGGAGGGAGCGGGGGCTGGAAATCCTCCCCTCTCGTTTTTTCAAATTTTCCAAAAGAAGGAACAGAGGGGGGGGGCCAGGTAAGGATATTCCACAAAGGCCCAGTCCTCTGTTCTTAACGCTACCTCGCTAACGCGGGAAATGGCGAATAGTTTAAAAGAAAAAGAAATATATATATATATATATATATATATATATATATATATATATATATATATATATATATATATATATATATATATATATCTTATTATTTCTCTCTATTATACTTTGTCGCTGACTCACGCGTTAGCGAGGTAGGGCAAAGGAAACGACGAAAGAATGGCCCAACCCACCCACATACACATGTATATACATACACGTCCACACGCAAATATACATACCTATACATTTCAACGTATACATATATATACATACACAGACATACACATATATACACATGTACACAATTCATACTTGCTGCCTTTATTAATTCCCGTAGCCATCCCGCCACACATGAAATGACATCCCCCTCCCCCGCACGCGCGCGAGGTAGCGCTAGGAAAAGACAACAAAGGCCACATTCGTTCACATTCGGTCTTTAGCTGTCATGTATAATGCACCGAAACCACAGCTCCCTTTCCACATCCAGGCCCCACAAAACTATAGGGTATGGGAGAAAGAATTCTACCTCCATATTCCCCGCGTTTCGTAGAAGTCGACTAAAGGGGGTTGGAGCGGGGGACTAGAAACCCTCCCATTCTTGTATTTCAATTTGAAAAGAGGAAAAAAAAATAAGGAGTCAAGTGGGGAGTACTCATCCTCCTCGAGGGCTCACTCTGGGGTGTCTGAATGTATTTGGATGTAACCAAGATGAGAAGAGATAAGAGATAGGTAGTATGCTTGAGAAAAGAAACCTGGATATTCTGGCTCTGAGTGAAACGAAGCTCAAGGGGAAAGGGGAGGAATGGTTTGGGAATGTTTTGGGAGTAAAGTCAGGGGGTGGTGAGAGGACAAGAGCTAAGGAAGGAGTAGCACTGCTCCTTAAGCAGGAGTTGTAGGAGTGTGTCATAGAGTGTAAGGAAGTAAATTCTGTATTGAACTGGGTAAAACTGAAAGCGGATGGAGAGAGATAAGTGATTACTGGTGCTTATGCACCTAGTCATGAGAAGAAAGATCATGAGAGGTAAATGTTTTGGGAGCAGCTAAGTGAGTGTGTTAGCAGTACTGGTGCACGAGACCGGGTATTAATGATGGGTGATTTGAATTCGAAGGTGAGTAATGTGGCAGTTGATGGTAAAACTGGTGTGCATAAGGTATTCCGTGTTGTGAATGGAAATGATGAAGAGCTTGTGGATTTGTGTGATGTAAAAGACTGGTGACTGGGAATACCTGGTAAAAAAAAAAAAAAAAAGAGATATACATAAGTATAGGTATGTGAGTAGGAGATATGTTCTAAGGGCATTGTTAGATTGGGTAAAAGAGAGACTTTTGGGTGTTTATGTGTTGAGAGGGGCAGCTGGTGAGATGTCTTATCAATATCTTGTGGAAGCGATGATGAAGATTTGTAGATGCTTTCAAAAGAAGGACAATGTCGAGGAGAACAGAGTGGCGAGAGTAAGTGAGCTTGGAAAGGAGACATGTGTGAAGAAATACCAGGAGAGATTGAGTGTAGAATGGCAAAATGTTGGGGCAAATGAAATGAGGAGAGTGGGTGAGGAATGGGAAGTATTTAGGGAAGAAGTGATGGCGCGTGCAAGAGACGCATTTGGATGCAAAAGGTGGGATGTGGGCAGATTAGAAATGGTAGTGAGTGGCGGGTTGAAAAAGTAAAGTTGCTAGTGAAAGAGAAATGAGAGGCGTTTAGACGATACTCCCATAGAAGGAGTGCAAATAACTGGGAGATGTATAAAAGTAAGAGGCAGGAGGTCAAGAGGAAGGTGCAGGGGGTTGGAAAAGAGGGCAAATGAGAGTTGGGATGAGAGAATATCATTAAACTTTAGGGAGAATACAACGATGTTTTGGAAGGAGGTCAGTAATGTGCGAAAGACAAGTGAACTAAATGAGAACACTGGTGAAGGAGACCAAGGGGAAAATGATAACAGGTAGTGATGAAGTGAGTAGATGAAGTAAGCATTTTGAAGGATTGTCGAAGACGTTTGATGATCAGAGTGGCAGATGTAGGGTGTTTTGGTCGGGGTGGGTGCGAAGTGAGAGAGTCAAGAAGAGTGGTTTGGTGAAGAGAGAAGAAGTGGTGAAAGCCTTACGGGAAGATGAAATCCGGCAAGGTAGCGGGAGTGGATGGTATTCCAGTTGAATTTATTAAGAAAGGGGTGACTGTGTTGTTGATTGGTTGTTAAATGTATTCAGTGTATGTATGGACCATGGTAAAGTGACTCAGGATTGGCGGAATGTAGGTATAGTGATTGTATACAGGCAAAAGGGATAACGGTGATTGTTCGAACTACAGAGGCATAAGTTTCTTGATTATACCTGGAAAATTGTATGGGAGGGCATTGAATGAGAGGGTGAAGGCATGTACAGAGCATCAGATTGGGGAGAAGCAATGTGGTTTCAGAAGTGGTAGAGGATGTGTGGATCGGGTGTTTGCTTTGACGAATGTGTGTGAGAAAAACAGATGAATTTGTATCTAGGGTTGATAGAGATGCTTTTTGGAAGGTATTAATAATGGTGTGGGAGGTAAGCTGCTAGAAGCAGTGACAAGTTTTTATCAAGGGTGTAAGGCGTCTGTACGAGTAGAAAGAGAGGATAGTGATTGGTTCCTAGAAGGAAGGTCTACGGCACTTAATTTATATATGGACGGGATGGATAGGGAGGTAAATGCAAGAGTTTTGGAGATAGGGGCGAGTTGCAGGCTGTTAGGAATGAGAGGGACTGGGAAGTGAGTCAATTGTGGCTCGCCGATGATACAGCAACGGTGGCTGATTCGAGTGAGAAACTGTAGATGATGGTGACTGAGTTTGGAGAAGTGTGTGAAAGGAAAGAGTTGAAAATGAATGTGAATAAGAGCAAGGTTATTAGGTTCAGCATGGTGGAGGTACAAGTTAGTTGGGATATGAGTATGAATGAAGAAAAATTGGAGGAAGCGAAGTGTCTTAGATATCTGGGAGTGGACTTGGCAGCGAATGCAACCATGGAAGGGAAAGTGTCATAGGGTGAGGGAGGGGGCAAAGGTTCTGGAATCGATGAAGAATGTGTGGAAAGAAATAACGTTATTTTGAATAACAAAAATGGTTATGTTTAAAGGAATAGTAGTTCCAACAATATTATATGGTTGCGAGGCATGGGTTATAAATAGGGTTGTACGGAGTAGGGTGGATGTGTTGGAAATGAAATGTTTGAGGACAATATGTGGTGTGAGGTGGTTTGATCGAGTAAGTAATGAAAGGGTAAGAGAGATGTGTGGTAATAAAGAGTGTGGTTGAGAAAGCAGAGGAGAGTTTGTAAAAATGGTTTGGACATATGGAAAGAATGAGTAAGGAAATATTGACAAAGAGGATATATGTGTCAGAAGTGGAGGGGAACAAGGAGAAGCGGGAGATCAAATTGGAGGTGGAAGGATGGAGTGAAAAAGATTTTGAGTGATCGAGGCCTGAACATGCTGGAGGGTGAAAGGCGTGCAAGGAATAAGTGGATTGGAACGATGTGGTATATATATATATATATATATATATATATATATATATATATATATATATATATATATATATATATATATATATATATATATATATATTCCTATGAGTCCACGGGGAAAATGAAACACGAAAAGTTCCCAAGTGCACTTTCGTGTAATAATCACATCATCAGGGGAGACACAAGAGAGAAAGATAAGTCAGTTGATATACATCGAAGAGACGAAGCTAGGACGCCATTTGGTAAACATGTGATCGTCCAAAACATATATATATATATGGGGATAGGGGAGAAAGAATACTTCCCACGTATTCCCTGCGTGTCGTAGAAGGCGACTAAAAGGGGAGAGAGCGGGGGGCTGGAAATCCTCCCCTCTCACTTTTTTTTTTTTTTTTTTTTTTTTTCCAAAAGAGGGAACAGAGAAGGGGCCCAGGTGAGGATATTCCCTCAAGGGCCCAGTCCTCTGTTCTCAACGCTACCTCGCTAATGCGGGAAATGGCGAATAGTATGAAAGAAAGAAAAAAAAAAAAAAATATATATATATATATATATATATATATATATATATATATATATATATATATACATATATATATTTCATACTATTCGCCATTTCCCGCAGTAGCGGGATAGCTTTAGGAACAGAGGACTGAGCCTTTGAGGGAAATCCCCACTTGGCCCCCTTCTCTGTTCCTTCCTTTGGAAAATCAAAAATGAGAGGGAAGGATTTCCAGCCCCCCGCTCCCTTCCCTTTTAATCGCCTTTTACGACACGCAGGGAATACGTGGGAAGTATTCTTTCTCCCCTATCCCCAGGGATTATATATATATATATATATATATATATATATATATATATATATATATATATATATATATATATTTTTTTTTTTTTTTTTTTTTTTTTTTTTTTTTTGCCGCTGTCTCCCGCGTTTGCGAGGTAGCGCAAGGAAACAGACGAAAGAAATGGCCCAACCCACCCCCATACACATGTATATACATACGTCCACACACGCAAATATACATACCTACACAGCTTTCCATGGTTTACCCCAGACGCTTCACATGCCCTGATTCAATCCACTGACAGCACGTCAACCCCGGTATACCACATCGATCCAATTCACTCTATTCCTTGCCCTCCTTTCACCCTCCTGCATGTTCAGGCCCCGATCACACAAAATCTTTTTCACTCCATCTTTCCACCTCCAATTTGGTCTCCCACTTCTCCTCGTTCCCTCCACCTCCGACACATATATCCTCTTGGTCAATCTTTCCTCACTCATTCTCTCCATGTGCCCAAACCATTTCAAAACACCCTCTTCTGCTCTCTCAACCACGCTCTTTTTATTTCCACACATCTCTCTTACCCTTACGTTACTTACTCGATCAAACCACCTCACACCACACATTGTCCTCAAACATCTCATTTCCATCTCATTTATATATATATATATATATATATATATATATATATATATATATATATATATATATATATATATATATATATATTTTTTTTTTTTTTTTTTATACTTTGTCGCTGTCTCCCGCGTTTGCGAGGTAGCGCAAGGAAACAGACGAAAGAAATGGCCCCCCCCCCCCCATACACATGTATATACATACGTCCACACACGCAAATATACATACCTACACAGCTTTCCATGGTTTACCCCAGGACGCTTCACATGCCTTGATTCAATCCACTGACAGCACGTCAACCCCGGTATACCACATCGCTCCAATTCACTCTATTCCTTGCCCTCCTTTCACCCTCCTGCATGTTCAGGCCCCGATCACACAAAATCTTTTTCACTCCATCTTTCCACCTCCAATTTGGTCTCCCTCTTCTCCTCGTTCCCTCCACCTCCGACACATATATCCTCTTGGTCAATCTTTCCTCACTCATTCTCTCCATGTGCCCAAACCACTTCAAAACACCCTCTTCTGCTCTCTCAACCACGCTCTTTTTATTTCCACACATCTCTCTTACCCTTACGTTACTCACTCGATCAAACCACCTCACACCACACATTGTCCTCAAACATCTCATTTCCAGCACATCCATCCTCCTGCGCACAACTCTATCCATAGCCCACGCCTCGCAACCATACAACATTGTTGGAACCACTATTCCTTCAAACATACCCATTTTTGCTTTCCGAGATAATGTTCTCGACTTCCACACATTCTTCAAAGCCCCCAGAATTTTCGCCCCCTCCCCCACCCTATGATCCACTTCCGCTTCCATGGTTCCATCCGCTGCCAGATCCACTCCCAGATATCTAAAACACTTCACTTCCTCCAGTTTTTCTCCATTCAAACTCACCTCCCAATTGACTTGACCCTCAACCCTACTGTACCTAATAACCTTGCTCTTATTCACATTTACTCTTAACTTTCTTCTTCCACACACTTTACCAAACTCACTCACCAGCTTCTGCAGTTTCTCACATGAATCAGCCACCAGCGCTGTATCATCAGCGAACAACAACTGACTCACTTCCCAAGCTCTCTCATCCCCAACAGACTTCATACTTGCCCCTCTTTCCAAAACTCTTGCATTTACCTCCCTAACAACCCCATCCATAAACAAATTAAACAACCATGGAGACATCACACACCCCTGCCGCAAACCTACATTCACTGAGAACAAATCACTTTCCTCTCTTCCTACACGTACACATGCCTTACATCCTCAAGAAAAACTTTTCACTGCTTCTAACAACTTGCCTCCCACACCATATATTCTTAATACCTTCCACAGAGCATCTCTATCAACTCTATCATATGCCTTCTCCAGATCCATAAATGCTACATACAAATCCATTTGCTTTTCTAAGTATTTCTCACATACATTCTTCAAAGCAAACACCTGATCCACACATCCTCTACCACTTCTGAAACCACACTGCTCTTCCCCAATCTGATGCTCTGTACATGCCTTCACCCTCTCAATCATTACCCTCCCATATAATTTACCAGGAATACTCAACAAACTTATACCTCTGTAATTTGAGCACTCACTCTTATCCCCTTTGCCTTTGTACAATGGCACTATGCACGCATTCCGCCAATCCTCAGGCACCTCACCATGAGTCATACATACATTAAATAACCTTACCAACCAGTCAACAATACAGTCACCCCCTTTTTTAATAAATTCCACTGCAATACCATCCAAACCTGCTGCCTTGCCGGCTTTCATCTTCCGCAAAGCTTTCACTACCTCTCCTCTGTTTACCAAATCATTTTCCCTAACCCTCTCACTTTGCACACCACCTCGACCAAAACACCCTATATCTGCCACTCTATCATCAAACACATTCAACAAACCTTCAAAATACTCACTCCATCTCCTTCTCACATCACCACTACTTGTTATCACCTCCCCATTTGCGCCCTTCACTGAAGTTCCCATTTGCTCCCTTGTCTTACGCACTTTATTTACCTCCTTCCAGAACATCTTTTTATTCTCCCTAAAATTTAATGATACTCTCTCACCCCAACTCTCATTTGCCCTTTTTTTCACCTCTTGCACCTTTCTCTTGACCTCCTGTCTCTTTCTTTTATACAGTCTCCCACTCAATTGCATTTTTTCCCTGCAAAAATCGTCCAAATGCCTCTCTCTTCTCTTTCACTAATACTCTTACTTCTTCATCCCACCACTCACTACCCTTTCTAATCAACCCACCTCCCACTCTTCTCATGCCACAAGCATCTTTTGCGCAATCCATCACTGATTCCCTAAATACATCCCATTCCTCCCCCACTCCCCTTACTTCCATTGTTCTCACCTTTTTCCATTCTGTACCAGTCTCTCCTGGTACTTCCTCACACAGGTCTCCTTCTCAAGCTCACTTACTCTCACCACCCTCTTCACCCCAACATTCACTCTTCTTTTCTGAAAACCCATACAGATCTTCACCTTAGCCTCCACAAGATAATGATCAGACATCCCTCCAGTTGCACCTCTCAGCACATTAACATCCAAAAGTCTCTCTTTCGCACGCCTGTCAATTAACACGTAATCCAATAACGCTCTCTGGCCATCTCTCCTACTTACATAAGTATACTTATGTATATCTCGCTTTTTAAACCAGGTATTCCCAATCATCAGTCCTTTTTCAGCACATAAATCTACAAGCTCTTCACCATTTCCATTTACAACACTGAACACCCCATGTATACCAATTATTCCCTCAACTGCCACATTACTCACCTTTGCATTCAAATCACCCATCACTATAACCCGGTCTCGTGCATCAAAACCACTAACACACTCATTCAGCTGCTCCCAAAACACTTGCCTCTCTTGATCTTTCTTCTCATGCCCAGGTGCATATGCACCAATAATCACCCACCTCTCTCCATCAACTTTCATTTTTACCCATATTATTCGAGAATTTACTTTCTTACACTCTATCACATACTCCCACAACTCCTGTTTCAGGAGTATTGCTACTCCTTCCCTTGCTCTTGTCCTCTCACTAACCCCTGACTTTACTCCCCAGACATTCCCAAACCACTCTTCCCCTTTACCCTTGAGCTTCGTTTCACTCAGAGCCTAAAACATCCAGGTTCCTTTCCTCAAACATACTACCTATCTCTCCTTTTTTCACATCTTGGTTACATCCACACACATTTAGGCACCCCACTCTGAGCCTTCGAGGAGGATGAGCACTCCCCGCGTGACTCCTTCTTCTGTTTCCCATTTTAGAAAGTTAATACAAGGAGGGGAGGATTTCTGGCCCCCCGCTCCCGTCCCCTCTAGTCGCTTTCTACGACACGCGAGGAATACGTGGGAAGTATTCTTTCACCCCTATCCCCAGGGATAATATACATATATATATACATATACACATACACACACATACACATACATACGCACATATACACACACACACACATACATATATATACATATGAAAAATGTAAGAAACAATTTAGAAAACTGAAACTTCTAGCTATATATATATATATATATATATATATATATATATATATATATATATATATATATATATATATATATATATTTCTTTTTTTTTCTTTTCAAACTATTCGCCATTTCCCGCGTTAGCGAGGTAGCGTTAAGAACAGAGAACTGGGCCTTTGAGGGAATATCCTCACCTGGCCCCCTTCTCTGTTCCTTCTTTTGAAAAAAAAAAAAAAAAATATATATATATATATATATATATATATATATATATATATATATATTTTTTTTTTTTTTTTTTTTTTTTTTTTTTCCAAAAGAAGGAACAGAGAATTGGGCCAGGTGACGGTAGTCCCTCAAAGGCCCAGTCCTCTGTTCTTAACGCTACCTCGCTAATGCGGGAAATGGCGAATAGTTTGAAAGAAAGAAAAGATATATATATATATATATATATATATATATATATATATATATATATATATATATATATATATATATATATATATATACACACACACAAAGCTAATGTGAAATACTGAGAATCTTTACATTAATTTTTCCTACTAGAACTTCTATGAACTGCATTAATACAAGTTTAATCTACGGCCAGAGTTTCCTTTATAGGTTCAAACTTACATGTTACTCGGTACAGACTTTAATATTCATCCTCCCCTGCATCACAGCGACCGCCTCATACTTGTACCAGATAAAGGGAAAGCTAAGTCAGATAAGCCAACAACATATGAGGGGATCAAGGACGAGAATGAGCCACTGGTTTTACTAGTATTATTATCAGGAAGGTCAGTGCTTGAGGGTAGGAAGCAAATATAATCAGCGAATGTTAACCGTAAACTGCTAAATCATCGGTATAAGACAATTAGTTAATGACTTCCCAACCCATTAGGTATTTCGATCGTTGAAGGACAAAGTTCTGAATTCTTGATTGTCTAATGACTGACAATGAGAAATTAACGCATTTTGAGATTGTACTCCAGTTGGTCGTCAGACAATGCTGGCTTCACGGCAGGAGTTCGCTGAGTGTAACAGCCGAACACAAGTGTCTTCCGAAGATGCCAAGTTTAATGGCCAATCGGAACCTAAAAGACGCAAAATAAAAAAAAAAATACGAAAAAGAACAACGGAAGTAAACCTGTCATTGATTTATAGACCAATAATTTGACTACAGGGAACTGATAGGGAAGAGCTGTGCGCTTGTGCGTGCGAAGGTAATGAAAAATGTGATTCAACGGAAGCCAGTGTTGGTGGACCATCTCTCCTGAAACATCATCCTACTGAGAGAACCTGAGTCTTCCGCGTCGCGAAGTCAAAATTGTCAGCGTTACAACCAGTGTTTCAGAACGAGCTCGCGTGTCGTGACACTGTACAGGTGACATTCTGAGGTAAAGTACAACCCCCCCCCCCCCACACACACACACACACACTGGCCGGGGATCAATCCCTCACGTGCAGGGCTCGTGAGTACATCAGTGCTCGTTAGTACATGACTGCTCACTGATATTTCTACAGTGCGTTAAACATTGATGACCAACATCATTAATCTACGACCTTGTGAACAACGAGAGTGGAATTCCTGGGACACATTTGCACATCAACTGAACATAATTTGACATATCTAGATACAGCATAACCTTGAGTGAAAATAATGTTTGTGTTCATATTCTCGTAAATACTCCTGATAAATTGATCTAGTTATTTCTTCTACCAGCAAATAAGAAATTCAGCTGCCACTTAGCATATGAAAATGGTCCAGACACCTGAGCATAACAATGGTGTCAGTTTATCAGAATTATGAACAGTACAATTCATTTTCCATTGACATGAAGCTTCCATTCTTGAGACACTGTCTTGTCTGAGTAATAAGACACATATACATAACAAAGTTTTGCTCCACAAACAAATATTCAGGACAAGGATGCTGTCTGTATAACTCCCACAGGACGACTTCTTATTGTCCTATCAGCCTGCTGCTACTACCTGTGATACGAAATCTACTCCTGCCTTACTATGACACAATTCAGCACGACGATGGGATGGGTCTACTAGATCTACATTCCTTGGTACGTCCCGTGAGCACGACGGTGGGACCCCAATGCAAGATGTTATGATCACGACGACAGAACCCGTGAGCACGACGGCACGACCCCTGAACACGAAGGTAGGATGACCCTAGAGCATTATTCTCCAGAATCAGGCCAGGACGTTGTGCCCAAGAGTATCATACCTTCTTCCACAAGGACACGTCGTACCCTCGAGTTCAAGATTCGTACTGTCCTATACAATCCTATACAATCAGAGCACACGGGCACTATATTTCTCTGGCCAACTTCTCCGTCAAAGTCTGGAAAGCTTTCTTCAACCCATCGTTCCACTGTCTCAACCTATTCCACGTTCCTCCTGGTAGTTTCCCGCATGGTAGTTCTGGCAGGCGCTTGACTATTTATGCAAATTCATCCATAAACTTAGGATGATAATTCGCCCTGCCTGAGATGGACTTTGCTTCCTATAAATCCTTTCGTTGGCTGTCATGGTGGTTGCTGCTATCACAGTCTCAAACTGTAACGTGCTCCTGTACGGCATTTTCTTTCCTCAATAAATAACATATCTTATCTTTCTTAATAACAAATAATGAAGAAACGTTATGCGTGGACAGCTATGGGTGAATATGGAGACCGATCTCCTCTAATGTCGGCTTCATTCTGCCTCTTCATCTCTTATTGATCTCTGGTATCTGATAAGATAGCGGTTGTCAAGGCGTGGTCTTTAGGTTCTAGTTTCATAAAACACATCGGGTTATCTTTTAATTTCCCCAGAAATAAATGCACGAGAATACTCGTAAACATTATGACGTCTATTTTCTTTATCTTTTTTTCCTCCACTTATTAAGATCATACACATCATCCACGTCTTACACCAGCTGCACGCAGTTTCCTACAGTCATATTGGCTGTAATATGTTTTCTGACATCATCTTGTCTTGCAGTTATCAATTGCTCGAATATTTCCATCGGGTTTACGATCCCGATTCGTCTCGTGTTGACATCATTTCCGAACGGAATGCCCTAGGCTACACTACAACTGGGCTAAACTACCGATCGTGTTTAAACTACGAAATTTATGAATATGTGTAACTAAGTCTTAACTAGGCTAAACTACCGATTGTGTTTAAGCTGTAATATCTATGAATATATGTAACTAAGTCTTAATTACCCTATTCATTAGCGGAAATACAACGTTTAAACTCCATAACCATGTTCGGCAACACTAACTTCTCGTACACTTTAAATTCTAAACAAATTCGATCTTTTGAAAATAGTTAGCCGAGTCCCTTGCTTAGCCTGCCAAACAGTTACCATGTCTTCCTCCTGTATTGATAACCTCCTCCTCCTCCTCCCTAAGCCATAAGCTGGGCAAACACAGCTTTCACCAAATAATAATTTACTCCCTTTTACTGCTCAGTTTACCTGTCTCCTATATTAATTTTCAGCGGCTGTTATAGAGCGATATAATACTTTAACGCCATGAACTCCATGTTACCATCCTTAAACGCGACGGGTCGACACTTGAGAACGACGGTACGACCCTTGAGAACGACGGTACGACCCTTGAGAACGAAGGTACGACCCTTGAGAACGACGGTACGACCCTTGAGAACCACGGTGCGACCCTTGAGTCTGATAGTGTGACCTAGGTCTTGACCTACAAGGATTAAATCATATTTGTCTCGCCATCATTACTCTCATAATCTTAGAACTGTATTACGATATTAGATTTTGTCAGGTACTGAATGATATACAGATCTTACCTTACTACAGAATATGAGTTGAATATATGGTCAATTTCTGGTACTGAGTAACTGACGAATTTTACAGTCCAACACCAGCTGAACAGTCAGCTTGGCGGAAGTAGATAGCAAGATGTATCTTTTTACACACTAACTCAGTGAAACTGAGAATACAATCAAAATAAAACTAAAAGAATTGTATACTCACAATATTTGCAGAGGTGACCGCCCTTCAGTTTTTCCGAGACACTATCTTGGCTGTAATCACTTCCTATTTACAATCACCTATTTGGTGGCTATAATCACTTCCTATTTACAATGACCTATTTGTGCTGTACTGGGAGGGAGATTTCCACTCGTGGGACCCCATCTCTGGAACACTTTCTACTATCAAACTGTTTCTTAAATATATGTATGATGCCGGCATTATTCATTAACTATGTGGTTGGAATCCAGTTTGTTTATGAAGTCCTCGCCTGCGGTGGGTAAAACTGCTGCTGTGAAATTGCCAAGTCGTGGGACTATCATTCACGTTTTCACCCGAATGTGTTCATTTTCATTCAGATTTTTGAATAATCAGATCAGTACAATGTTCAGTTCTGTGCTATGATCACAAGTCTTGTCATCCAGTTTTATCATTTTTTTCAGGGGCAGAGATTTTGCAGACAATTCATCTCTCACATTGTCTCACATTACCAACGTAATATTCTCGGTGGGCAATTCGAACTGACGTACTGCGAAGTTCGATAATCATTGTAGTCCTCGGTATCCACAACAGTTTCCTAGGCAACCATGGATATAGCCACATAATTCTTCTTGACTGGTTACTATGGCACAGACTTCCCTTGCCTTAGTCAAAGGCCATTTTTTTCTTGTCCCTGTTTGAACAGGTGATCACATTCAGTAGGATGTAGCTGTCAGTTCATCAATGCCAAATCTAACATTTTCAACCACATTCATTCTTTTTAATTTACTTTTTTTCTAAAGTACGGCAAGACCTGCCCACATGACGACTGCCTGAAATCCAGAAAAACAGATTGACTGTACCTGGGTAACCTCTTGCGTTGATGCAGTATATATCATGCATCAGGATTTTTTATTTTCCTAAGAAGCAAAACTTTCTTGTTAGTAAACAGAATTTCACCATTTGACGCGTAAAGTTCCAACAGGTGGTTACATATGTCATAGGACCAGGCTAGTGGTCTACTGCTACGTTAAGTTACCTTCAACTTTGTTGGTACATCAGTTCTCTTGTAGTACACCATGTCATTCCTCATTACGATACGTCTTCTACCTTTATCAGCATAACAACCTTACTGTTCGAATGGCTGCTTCACCAAATTTACGATTCATCTCAACCAGCATAAAGTTCTACGTAGCGAAGACTAACTGTTGTTTGAACCGTAGTGAAGGATTCCTTCTGTCTTGTGTCCCTGAACAACAAAGTTTACCACCGCTTGCTTCCTCTTGCCTGTCGGTACTTTAAACACCTACGTAGGTGTGCTGATTCTGGGGTTACTGTAGGACATACCTTAATTTTCTTATTATTTCCCTTTTGTTCTGTTATCGCCTTACATGTACACTTCCTTGGTAATGATTGGAGGTCGAGAAATATCCTTGGGAGGAAGCCCAAGCAGTGGAAGTTCATAAGTATTTGCACAGCGCCTCTGAATTGACACAAAACCAAAGACATCAATTTGCTGCACAACGTCAGGTTTCCACAGAACTGGCCAAGTCATCCTGAATGTGTTGCCTTTGTCATTTCAATAGTTGGACAGCTGAAAACGATGAAGGACGCTTCATTTCGATGTTCGTCTGACTCCTGTAGGGCCTTACCTCTCAATCTTCTCCATACTGTAGCCATTAAGAAATAACCAACTGATTTTTCTCCACTCAATCATTCCCCTCCTTTTTTTTTTCTGATCAAGCCGTAGGCTAATAAACAACTCATTTTCTGGCTCTCTGATCTGCACTATGAACTTTAAGTAACGAATGTGTGCACATACCCCCACGAAACTGTTAGAAATAATCTATGATATACTTTTCTCTCGATTAACGAGTCTTAAACATTTCCACCACCACAACTCGGAATGCACTGCACTCTTCCACACAGTACACACATCCGTGACAACTGTGCTGTATGTACTACACATGATGACGTAAGTGTGCGGGTAGAAAAAAAAAAAAAGAAAGGAAATCCGAGTGAGTTTGTTGGCTAGTTTAATCCGTACGACCCACACACAACACGTCCTCACTGCCAGGTGCCGGTGAGAACTGTCTGGCTGAGGGGCTTTTATTTCCACGTGATAATGAAGGACTGACTGTGGGCTTTTATTTCCACGTGATAATGAAGGACTGACTGTGGGGCTTTTATTTCCACATGATAATGAAGGACTCTGGCTGAGGGGCTTCTATTTCCACATGATAATGAAGGACTCTGGCTGAGGGGCTTTTATTTCCACATGATAATGAAGGACTCTGGCTGAGGGGCTTTTATTTCCACATGATAATGAAGGACTCTGGCTGAGGGGCTTTTATTTCCACATGATAATGAAGGACTCTGGCTGAGGAACTTTTATTTCCACATGATAATGAAGGACTCTGGCTGAGGAACTTTTTTTTTCCACATGATAATGAAGGACTCGAAAAGACTGTCAATACATACATGACGTCGTTGCCCGGGACGTAAAGATCTTAAGCTCAGGCTTCAAGTCGAAATGGAAGTTATCGTATAAAGGACGAGTATTCTCTGTTGTGTACATACAGCAACTGTGATTATGACCCGATGTGAACATGCAATAACACGTCGAATTCAGTAATCATGGTGCCGTGCAGTCAGAAAAAATATTCGTTAGAGGTACATGAATCATGAACAAAAAGGAGAAATATGGATTATATGGCAATAATTATGGGTTAATGAAGCCGTGTCACGAAGCATTTGGGTTAGTTTACCTTCGAGCAAACATACAATATTGCTATGGATCTTCCGGATCTTACAAAGACTTCTAATACGTTTCTTTCCTCAATTTCTGACGGAAGTCGAAAACGTTACTTTAAAAGCTATCCAGGGGAGAAAGAAGACCTCCCACGTATTCCCTGCGTGTCTTGGAAGCCGACTAAAAGTGGAGGGAGCTGGGGCTGGAAATCCTCCATTCCCATTTTTAATCTTCCAAATGAAGGAACAGAGAAAGGCGCCAAGTAAAGATATTCCCTCAAATGCTCAGTCCTCTGTTCTTAACGCTACCCCGCCATGGATCATGGTGAAGTGCCTGAGAATTGGCGGAATGCTTGCATAGTGCCATTGTACAAAGTCAAAGGGGATAAAGGTGAATGTTCAATTACAGAGGTATGAGTTTGTTGAGTATTCCTGGGAAATGATATGGGAGGTTATTGATTGAGAGGGTGAAGGCATATATAGAGCATCAGATTGGAGAAGAACAGTGTGGTTTCAGAAGTGGTAGAGGTTGTGTGGATCAGGTGTTTGCTTTGAAGAATGTATTTGAGAAATACTTACAAAAGCAAATGGATTTGTATGTAGCATTTACGGATCTGGAGAAGGCATATGATAGGGTGGATAGAGATGCGTTGTGGAAGGTTTTAAGAGTATATGGGTGTGGGGGGTAAGTTGGTAGAAACAGTGAAAGTTTTTATCGAGGATGTAAGGCATGTGTACGAGTAGGAAGAAAGGAAAGTGATTGGTTCTCAGTGAATGTCGGTTTGCGGCAGGGGTGCGTGATGTCTCCATGGTTGTTTAATTTGTTTATGGATGGGGTTGTTAGGGAGGTGAATGCAAAAGTTTTGGAAAGAGGGGCAAGTATGCAGTCTGTTGTGGATGAGAGAGCTTGGGAAATGAGTCAGTTGTTGTTCGCTGATGATAAAGCGCTGGTGGCTGATTCGGGTGAGAAACTGCAGAAGTTGGTGACTGAGTTTGGTAAAATTTGTGAAAGAAGAAATGCGAATAAGAGCAACGTTATTAGGTTCAGTAGGGTAGAGGGACAAGTGAAATGGGAGGTAAATTGAATGGAGAAAAAATGGAGGAGGTGAAGTGTTTTAGATATCTGGAAGTGGACTTTGCAGCGGATGGAACCATGGAAGCGGAAGTGAGTCACAGGGTGGAGGAAGAAGTGAAGGTTCTGGGAGCGTTGAAGAATGTGTGGAAGAAGCGAATGTTATCTCGGAGAGTAAATATGGGTATGTTTGAAAGAATAGTGGTTCCAACAATGTTATATGTTTGCGAGGCATGGACTATAGATAGGGTTATGTGGATGAGGGTGGATGTATTGGAAATGAAATGTTTGAGGAAATATGTGGTGTGAGGTGGTTTGATCGAGTAAGTAATGAAAGGGTAAGAGAGATGTGTGATAATAAAAAGTGTGGTTGAGAGAGCAGAAGAGGGTGTTTTGAAATGGTTTGGCCACATGGAGAGAATGAGTGAGGAAAGATTGACAAAGAGAATATATGTGTCAGAGGTGGAGGGAACGAGAAGTGGGAGACCAAATTGGAGGTGGAAAGATGGAGTGAAAAAGATTTTGAGCGATCGGGGCCTGAACATGCAGGAGGGTGAAAGACGTGCAAGGAATAGAGAGAATTGGAACGATGTGGTATACCGGGGTCGACGTGCTGTCATTGGATTGACCAGGGCATGTGAAGCGTCTGGTGTAAACCAAGGAAAGTTTTGTGGGGCCTGGATGTGGAAAGGAAGCAGTGGTTTCGGTGCATTATACATGACAGCTAAAGACAGAGTGTGAACGAATGTGGCCTTTGTTGTCTTTTCCTAGCGCTACCTCCCGCGCATGCGGGGGGAGGGGGTTGTCATCTCTCTTATCCTTTCATTACTAACTTGATCAAACCACCTTACACCACATATTGTCCTCAAACATCTCATTTCCAGCACATTCACCTTCCTCCACACAACTCTATCTATAGCACACGCCTCGCAGCAATATAACATTGTTGTAACCACTATTCCTTCAAGCATACCCATTTTTGCTTTCCGAGATAATGTTCTCGCCTTCCACACATTTTTCAACGCTTCAAGAACTTTCGCCCCCTCCCCCACCCTGTGACTCACTTCCGCTTCCATGGTTCCATCCGTTGCCAAATCCACTCCGATATCTAAAACACTTCACTTCCTCCAGTTTTTCTCCATTCAAACTTACCTCCCAATTGACTTGTCCCTCAACCCTACTGTACCTAATAACCTTGCTTTTATTCACATCTACTCTCAGCTTTCTTCTTTCACACACTTTACCAAACTCAGTCACCAGCTTCTGCAGTTTCTCACCCGAATCAGCCACCAGCGCCGTATCATCAGCGAACAACAACTGACTCACTTCCCAAGCTCTCTCATCCACAACAGACTGCCTCTTGCATTCACCTCCCTAACAACCCCATCCATAAACAAATTAAACAACCATGGAGACATCACGCACCCTTACCGCAAACCGACATTCACTGAGAACCAATCACTTTCCTCTCTTCCTACTCGTACACATGCCTTACATCCTCGATATATATATATATATATATATATATATATATATATATATATATATATATATATATATAGATATATATATATATATATATATAGATAGATATGTGTGGTAATAAAAAGAGTGGTTGAGAGAGCAGAAGTGGCTTTGTTGAAATAATTTGGACTCGTGAGGATGAGTAAGGAGGATTGACAGGGAGGATGTACGTGTCGAGGATGGGGGGAGCGAGGAGGGGTGGGAGGCCGGGTTGGGGGGGGGGGGGAGGTGGAGTGAAGGAGATTTTGAGTTATCGGGGCCTGAACATGCAGGAGGGTGAGGGGCGTGCGGGGAGTGGAGTGGGTTGGAGCGATGTGGTGTACTGGGGTCGACGTGGTGTCGGTGGGTTGAGCCAGGGCGTGTGGGGCGTTTGGGGTGGGCCATGGAAGGTTCTGTGGGGCCTGGATGTGGAGGGGGAGCTGTGGTTTCGGTGCATTGTTGCGTGACAGCTGGAGACTGAGTGTGAGCGAATGGGGCCTTTGTTGTCTTTTCCTAGCGCTACCTCGCACACATGAGGGGGAAGGATGTTGTTGTTCCATGTGTGGCGGGGTGGCGGTGGGAATGAATGGGGGCGGACAGTGTGAATTGTGTACATGGGTATATATGTGTGTGTCTGTGTGTGTATATGTGTGTGTACGTTGAGGTGTGTAGGTGTGTATATGTGGTGTGTGTGGACGTGTATGTATATGCATGTGTGTGTGGGTGGGTTGGGCCATTCTTTCGTCTGTTTCCTGGCGCTGCCTCGCTGGCGCGGGAGACGGCGGCGGGGCAAAGTGAATAGATAGATAAATATATATAGGGGAGAAAGAATACTTCCCACGTATTCCCTGCATGTCGTAGAAGGCGACTAAAAGGGAAGGGAGCGGGGGGCTGGAAATCCTCCCCTCTCATTTTTTTTTAAATTTTCCAAAAGAAGGAACAGAGAAGGGGGCCATATGAGGATATTCCCTCAAAGGCCCAGTCCTCTGTTCTTAACGCTACCTCGCTGATGCGGGAAATGGCGAATAGTATGAAAAAAAAAAAAAAAAAAAAAATATATATATATATATATATATATATATATATATATATATATATATATATATATATATATATATATATATATATATATATATATATATAATATATATATATATATATATATATATATATATATATATATATAATATATATATATATATATGTATATATATATATATATATATATATATATATATATATATATATATATATATATATATATATATATATATATATATATAATATATATATATATATATATATATAATATATATATATATATATATATATATATATATATATATATATATATATATATATATATATATATATATATATATATATTTCTATGAGTTCACGGGGAAATGAAACATGATATGTTCCCAAGTGCACTTTCATGTAATAATTACATAATCAGGTGAGATACAAGAAATATAACTGTCAGTTGATATACAACGAAGAGACGTAGGTATGACGCCATTCGTTTACCATGCCCTGTCTTTACTCCCTGGACATTTCCAAACCACTCTTCCCCTTTACCCTTGAGCTTCGTTTCACTCAGAGCCAAAACATCCAGGTTTCTTTCCTTAAACATACTACCTACCTCACATTTCTTCTCATCTTGGTTACATCCACACACATTCAAACACCCCAATCTGAGCCTTCGAGGAGGATGAGCACTCCCCGCTTGACTCTTTCTTTTGTTTCCTCTTTTAGAAATTGAAATACAAGAAGGGGAGGGTTTTTAGCCTCCGTCACCTTTAGCCGACTTTTACGACACACGGGGAATATGGAGGTAGAATTCTCTCTCCCCTACCTCAGGGATGTGTTATCATTATTATTATTATTATTATTATTATTATTATTATTATTATCATTATTATCATTATTATCATTATCATTATGCGGTCTGTTGTGGATGAGAGAGCTTGGGAAGTGAGTCAGTTGTTGTTCGCTGATAATACAGCGCTGGTGGCTGATTCATGTGAGAAACTGCAGAAGCTGGTGACTGAGTTTGGTAAAGTGTGTGAAAGAAGAAAGTTGAGAGAGTAAATGTGAATAAGAGCAAGGTTATTAGGTACAGTAGGGTTGAGGGTCAAGTCAATTGGGAGGTAAGTTTGAATGGAGAAAGACTGGAGGAAGTAAAGTGTTTTTAGATATCTGGGAGTGGATCTGGCAGCAGATGGAAGCATTGAAGCATAAGTGAATCATAGGGTGAGGGAGGGGGCAAAAATTCTGGGAGCCTTGAAGAATGTGTGGAAGTCGAGAACATTATCTCGGAAAGCAAAAATGGGTATGCTTGAAGGAATAGTGGTTCCAACAATGTTGTATGGTTGCGAGGCGTGGGCTATGGATAGAGTTGTGCGCAGGAGGATGGATGTGCTGGAAATGAGATGTTTAAGGACAATATGTGGTGTGAGGTGGTTTGATCGAGTAAGTAATGTAAGGGTGAGAGAGATGTGTGGAAATAAAAAAGAGTGTGGTTGAGAGAGCAGAAGAGGGTGTTTTGAAATGGTTTGGTCACATGGAGAGAATGAGTGAGGAAAGATTGACCAAGAGGATATATGTGTCAGAAGTGAAGGGAATGAGGAGAAGTGGGAGACCAAATTGGAGGTGGAAAGATGGAGTGAAAAAGATTTTGAGTGATCGGGGCCTGAACATGCAGGAGGGTGAAAGGCGTGCAAGGAATAGAGTGAATTGGATCGATGTGGTATACCGGGGTCGACATGCTGTCAATGGATTGAACCAGGGCATGTGAAGCGTCTGGGGTAAACATGGAAAGTTCTGTGGGGCCTGGATGTGGAAAGGGAGCTGTGGTTTCGGTGCATTATTACATGACAGCTAGAGACTGAGTGTGAACGAATGTGGCTTTTGTTGTCTTTTTCCTAGCGCTACCTCGCACACATGAGGGGGGAGGGGGCTGTTATTCCATGTGTGGTGAGGTGGCGATGAGAATGAATAAAGGCAGACAGTATGAATTATGTACATGTGTATACATTGAGATGTATAGGTATGTATATTTGCGTGTGTGGACGTGTATGTATATACATGTGTATGTGGGTGGGTTGGGCCATTCTTTCGTCTGTTTCCTTGTGCTACCTCGCTAACGCGGGAGACAGCGACCAAGCAAAATAAATAAAAAATATAAATTATCATTATTATTATTATTATTATTATTATTATCATTATCATTATCATTATCATTATTATTATTATTATTATTATTATCATAATTATTATTATTATTATTATTATTATTATTATTATTATCATTATTATCATTGTCATTATCATTATCATTATCATGATTATGATTATCATTATCATTATCATCATACGTTTGCCTCTGTTGATCAATATCACTGAGACAGAATAGAGAAAAATAACTGAGTGCCACAATATAGGTTGGTGGTTCTTGGCTTCATACAAAAATCACGAGAAATGTGCACAAAACCTGGTGTTGATGTGATACAAAAGAAAGCAAAAAATAGCACGTCTAAGTGACGGCTGATACTGAAGTCTTAATTACTCAAATTAGTCGACAATTACGCGCCGTCCAGCCCGGCCAAGGCTATTTGGAGACTAGCATTACCTCGTTATCCACGGCCGTGTTCGAGCGGTCTCTAGCACCGCCATGTTCCAATAATATAACTGAGCGAGAAGATTTATCACAACCCAGGATCATAATGACCTTGTTCGTTGTTAGTCTTGTCATGGTACCAGACCCCATGGTAACGGCATGAGATCCCTAATGTCATGGTAATGGTATCGTACACCTCATGACATGAAAAGTCAATGGTTAGGATGTAAGAATGTAAGATATCGCCTTATTCATTCTTGATCGTACTGTATTGCACAGGAATATGATATATCGTCCAGTGGTTAATGCTACACTAGGAACATTAAATGTATAGACAGACCTGGTGGCGAAGAGCGGGTCACCTGTGCTGTCTGTAACAAATCCAGCGGAAGTGGATTTTGTACGTTACATTGTCACACCGAAACCGCTTTGGACATTTCACCAGTCTTCAATTGTTGGTTTTAGTCAAATCATTTTTTTAAAGTTTTCTAAAGTCACACATACTTTTATCAATGATTAGAAGAAGAAAAAAAGTAGAGGAAGTCAAATGAAATATTTGCCCTGTACAGAATGTTTCCATGTGTCTGTCATGCACCAGATTCGTTGGTGTGTGTATCGTCGACCGATGTTTCCTGAAACCCCAATGTGTGTGTGGAGTGTCTGGCTGCCTGTAGTCATCATTATGACGTATTTCAGTGAGCTTCAGAATGTACGGAACATCTCACCAGAGACCTGATGATAACAACACTGCGTTGGATACCCCATGATGAACTAGTTAACAATGATTCAGTCAACATCAGAAGACCAGTACACGTAGTATTACCAGCAGTGTGAGAACATGGAGGAAGTGCATTAAGGTCACAGGAAATATAAACAAAGATATAAAGCACTTGTTTGCTTTCTTTATACAAGACATTGTTTGCAGAACTTTCTGGTAGACCCTGCCAACGACCAGTTACTTGTTATGGTGAATTATGAAACTACTGGTAATAATGGCACACAGTTAGTTATGCTACAAGTACTCCAGAAGCATTATGGGTTAAGGTAACGTGTTCTCGCTGGTGGTGAGTGTGTGTACTGCTGACCGGTAATGACTCCATGACACAGCCACTGGTGATAACGTGTTAGAAAACTAAATTTAAATACGTCCATCTGACACGACAGTGAGTAAAAAGCTGACGGTGGAAGTATTAAACATTAATCAAACTGTACAGTATGCAATAACTACATGGTGGACTTAGAAGCACTTGATGTGACAAAATTGTTTATCCAACAGAAACACACACTAGTACGTTGAAAAACTACCAATCTCTGCTTTTCAGCACACGTCACAAAGCTTGTCGACACACTAAAATTTACTCTCAGAGTTTATTCTTATCCATAATGATCCAAATAGAATATAAAATGTTAATTCGGGTTCATGATAATCGAATGTCTGCCTATACATATATCAGGCTCGTCTTCGTAACTTTAGGGTTGTACTAAATAACCTACTTGTGCTGTCTCGAGTGTGAGCTTCCAAACTTGGACTTAGTAGAAGGCTGACCCAAATGATGTTCAGCGCCAATCAACATGACTACACAGGTGACCTAAAGTTAAACATAGCCAGCCAAGTTAATCAGAAATGCCCCATGATCTGGGATTATTTCTCAAATATCGGTAATTAAGGGTATAGGGTCATGTGATTTAGTTTTCCATAGACGGGAACACAAGCCTAGGTGGAGGAGACTTTTCGTGCATGCCAAACAGAAAACTTGAGCGGATCTTACCTCTTAATGATGAGCTTTGGCATTTGTCTGTCGTCTTCTTGGTTATGGCAGTGTGGCCTTGTGTCTGTGTGGGGGTTAATATCCTGCAACCTGTCCTAAATGATCACTTAGAGGTAATTTTACAGAGATGTGTCTTCAGCTGTCAATTTGGCTCTGAAATTAAAAACAAACGTTCGTATATAAAGGAAATAGTGACTCAAGGTGAGAGAACTATTAAAGGATAGAGAGAGAACACTTCCTGTTTTGTAGAAATAACCAAAATGATATTTAAAACAGATTACAAGCTGAAAAAGAAAGTTCTCGATATTGACAATATTACTTTTGACATTTTTGTTTGTTTGTTTGCCTTTACGGAGGCTACAGTCACGGACAAAAGCGCACATCAAGGCCGGGCCTTACATGAAATAAAAGACAGGTGAATGACAGGAAAGAGACAAGGGAAAGTATTTTCGAATTGTGCAGGAGGTGAAAAGCCTGCCTTTCAAAAAGTGACAGGTCACTGTTGCTGGGAAAGACATGAAAGGGTAGAATTCCAAAGCTCCGAGGTGTAGGGAAAGACACAGTGATCAAAACTGTAATATTTTGCGTACTTTGTTGGTCAAGAGAGTTCCAATTAAAAACTTAATAGTCTATAAATAATTGCTTTACTCTGGGGAAACTTGTAGTAGCAACAGGAGTCGGTTATACTCTTGTTTTGTTAACAGAACCCAGTTGACCACAAAGAAAAACATTCATTCCCTATAAAGTTATGGCATCCTTCCCCCCCCCCCCCCCTTAAATTTGAAATTATTAGTAATATGTTTACTGGCATTTGTACCTTGCTCACAATCAAGGGATTTACAAACACTTTACTGTATTACAGAAATACTGAATAATTCAAATACTAAAAAAGAAAATACATAGCCTTGAATTATGTATAGATGCAGTAAAATAACTTGTTCTGTTTCATTTCCAGTGTATTACATACAGTTATGTACGCCTTAATATCACTGTTATATTCTACAAATCTGATATCACAGGTTTGTTTATGAGTTCCAGATTTTGTTTTGATTTTACTTGGCTTCCTCAAGTAACCACACAGGATGAAGTTGCTCTAGGTTTCTCCCTGCATATATCAGACTTCCTTTGGCTTGGAAGACTGACGTTATCCCCTGTTTGATCCTCAAGTGTTTCATCAGGTTCCTGACTCACAACTTACCCAGAGCTCATCTGATCTGTATCCTGCTGTGTCACTCATACATCCTCACCCCACTCCTGTATGATCATTTCCCTCAGAGTTCCCTGGTCTGATCAACATGTCTCCTAACACCTCTGTTATCACACAGTTCTGTCTTATATGACCAAGTGTCTAGCTACTTCCTCCACCACTCCTACCCAGCGAGCTCCCCTTACACTATAATTCTCCACAAACACTTCTTCATTTACCCTAACTTCCCTCAAAGATCTGCCCTTATCATGATCTTTCTCTCGTTCTTCTTCTTTCATGGTTACTTATTTTCCAAGTTGGTCTCAGCAGGTCAAGGAGTCCCTGTGGGTTTCTACCCATCAGCGGCTCTGGCGGGGTACTACCAAGGTACACACATACAGGGGTGAACATAAATATCTGAACAAGAACCTGGACAACCTTGTTTTGATGTCTGTTTTTCTAATTTTCTTCAGCTCATTTTTTTTCATGTTTGAACAACTCTTTCAGCCCTGCCATTAGAGCCAGGATGAAAAAGAGCACAAGTAACCACCTGTCAACCCCATTTTTCTGCAAAGTGTACAAATTCATAACTGGTCAACTGGCTTCCATGAACACTAACACTGAGAGCGGCCCATGAGTGGTAATAATATCCCTTAACCCAGCAACGGTTGTGAGAGCTGATGTACTACTCATAATTCTTACCTTTAACCATATTGAACAGGCATCACTGACGACCAAATACATATTCCCCATAAAAAGTCCTGTGAAATCTACATGTACTCTCTCCCATGACATCGTGGTATGGTCACACATGAAGCGGTGCAACACAAGTTTTATTTCTATTCACTGGACAAATTTCACAAGTCCACCATTTGTTTAATATTCCTTATCTAAATTAGGTCACTAAACATAGGATCTAGCAATGCCCTTCATTGTGGAGATATTGTAGGAACCACTATTCCTTCAAACATACCCAGTTTAGCTCTCCGAGATAATGTTCTCGACTTCAACACATTCTTCAACGCTTCCAGAACCTTCGCTCCCTCCCCCACCCTGTGACTCACTTCCATGGTTCCAACCGCTGCTAAGTCCACTTCCAGATATCGGAAACACTTTACTTCCTCAAATTTTTCTCCATTCAAACTTACCTCCCAATTAACTAGCCCTTCAACCCTGCTGAACCTATCAACCTTGCTCTTATTCACATTTACTCTCAAATTTCTCCTTTCACACACTTTTCCAAACTCAGTCACCAACTTTTTATCTCCCTAACAATCCCATCCATAAACAAATTTAACATCCATAGAGACATCACACACCCCTGCCGCAAACCAACATTCACTAAGAACCAATCACTTTCCTCTCTTCCTACACGTACACAAGCCTTACATTCTTGGTAAAAAAATTTCACTGCTTCTAACAACTTACCTCCCACACCATATACTCTTAAGACCTTCCACAAAGCAAGTCTATCAACCTTACCATATGCCTACTCCAGATCCATAAAAGCTACAAACAAATCCATCTGTTTTTCTAATTTGTTTCACACATTCTTCAAAGCAAACACCTGATCCACACATTCTCTACCACTTCTGAAACCACACTGCTCTTCCCCAATCTGATGCTCTGTACATGCCTTCTCCCTCTCAATCAATAACCTCCCATATAATTTCCCAGGAATACTCAACAAACTTATACCTCTGTAATTTGAGCACTCACTTTTATCCCCTTTGCCTTTGTACAATGGCACTATGCAAGCATTCCGCCAATCCTCAGGCACTTCATGATCCATACATGCATTGAATATCCTCACCAACCAATCAACAACACAGTCATCCCCTTTCTTAATAAATTCCACTGCAATACCATCCAAACCCGCCACCTTGCGAGATTTCATCTTCCACAAAGCTTTCACTACCTCTTCTCTGTTTACCAAACAAATCTCTCCCTCCAAAACATCTTTTTTTCTCCCTAAAATCTAATGATACTCTCTCACCCCAACTCTCATTTTCCCTCTTTTTCAACCCTTGCACCTTTCTCTTGACCTTCTGCCGCTTTCTTTTTTACATTTCCCAGTCATTTGCATTCCTTCCTTGCAAGTATCATCCAAACGCCTCTCTCTCTCTCTCTCTCTCTCTGCCTGGTATCCATCTTATCGACCAATCCCTAGGGGTGGATGAAAAGCTGGGTTGACTGTGGAGCGACTCCCGCTACCAATATTCGAGCTTATGGGTGTGGTGATGCTGACATTCTGTAGGTCAGGGTGGCGCCGGGAATGGATAAAGGCGGGCAAGTATGAATATGTACATGTGTATATATGTATATGTATGTATGTGCATACATTTCGACATTGTTTTATGTGCGAGAGGAGCGATGTATAATCGTACGACCGATTCCGGCTCACTGTCCCTTGCACCCAGAGCGCTGGTGTTTCACTAGTTATCGAGCATTAGGCAGCGACGAGAGGGACGGAGCTACGAGCCTGGCCAGGGAAACACCCGCCAGTTGTCTTTCATTCTTAGTAAGAAGTTGATATATGCTGATGTTTACCCAAATTTCCCTCTTCTGATACCCTACGGCCGAAGGTTTTCATGCTCTCTTGCCACAATGGGGAAGCGATAGGTCATGACAAAAGAGCAAATAGCTTTAATTACTAGTCAGTACAAGGTACAAAAGCCAGTATGGGAAATATCGAAGATTGTCGGCGCTAGTGTCTGATCAGTGAAGGTATGGAGAAAAAGTTCGCAACGGCGGAGGTAAGGCAACACCAGTGACCACGAGGGAAGAAGACCCGGAAGACCACCTCGCACACACTGACCATCCTCAAACGTCATCTAGAAGCTGATCCACGTTTGTCAACACGAAAATTAAAGAAAAAACCCTAAGACTGAATGGTGAAGTGTCAGCAAGGATCGTTCATCCACCCATTCACGACGACCTGCATTTCAGCCGTTATCGCGACGTTATGCGTCGGGAGCATAGGGTCGCGTTCGCCAAGACATACCTTCAGGGGGATGGAGCGATGAAGCCACGTTTTCTGTGACTGGGAACCGAACTTTTCACTGCTTCTAGCAACTTACCACCCATGACATATACTCTTAAAGACCTTCCACAAAGCATCTCTATCAGCCCTATCATATACCTTTTCCAGATGCATAAATGCTATATACAAATCCATCTGTTTTTCTAAGTATTTCTCACACATTCTTCAAAGCAAACACCTAATACACACACCTTCTACCACTTCTGAAACAACACTGCTCTTCCCCAAGCTGATGTTCGGTCCATACCTTCACCCTCACAATCAAAACCTTTCCATATTATTTCCCAGGAATACTCAACAAACTTATGCCTCTGTACTTTGAACACTCATGTTTATCCCCCTTTGCCTTTATACAATGGCACTATGCATGTATTCTGCCAATCCTCAGGCACTTCACCATAGTCCATACATACAATGAATATCCTTACCAACCAATCAACACCACTGTCATCCCCTTTTTTTTGTAAATTCTACTGCAATACCATCCAAATCCACTGCCTTGCCAGATTTCATCTTCCACAAAGCTTTCACTACCTCTTCTCACTTAACCAAACCATTCTCCAAGACCCTCATTTCACACTCTACCCCACCCAAAACACCCTATATCTGCCTTTCTAACATCAAACATATTCAACAAACCTTCAAAATCCTCTCTCCTTCTCCTTTTCACTTCATCGCTATTTGTTATTACTTCTCCACTTGACCCCTTCACTGATGTTCCCATTTGTTCTCTTGTCTTACACATGTTATTTGCCTCGCAAAACATCTTTTTATTGTCCATAAAGTTTAATGATACTCTCTCACCCCAAGTCTCATTTTCCCTCTTTTTGACCTTCTGCTGCTTTCTTTTATACATCTCCCAGTCATCTGCACTCCTTCCTTGCAAGTATCTTCCAAGCCCCTCTTCATCCCACCACTCACTACCCTTTCTAATCTGCCCACCTCATACCTTTCTCATACCACATACATCTCTTGCACAAGCCATCACTGCTCCCCTAAATACATCTCATTCCTCACCCACTTCCCTCACATCATGTGACCTTTTGCTGTTCCACACTTAATCTCTCCTGGTACTTCCTAACACAAGTCTCCTTTCCAAGCTCACTTACTCTCACCACTCTCTTCTCGCCAACATTCTCTCTTCTTTTTTTTTTGAAAAGCTCTGCAAATCTTCACCTTCACCTCCACAAGATAGTGATCAGACATCCCTACAGCTGCCCCTCTCAGTACATTAACAATCAAAAGTATGTAAAAATTTCACACTTTACTGCCGTTTCCTGCATTAGTGACACAGCACAAGTAACAGACAAAGAAAGGCCACATCCACTCACTTCCATCCTCTAGCTGTCATGTGTAATGCACCAAAACTACAGCTCCCTGTCCAAAACCGGGCCCACACATACCTTTCATATCCCTAGGGACAGAGATGAAAGAGTATTACCCTTGTACATCCTGCATGTCACAGATCACTAAGAAGGAAGGAGCAGAGGGGCTGTAAATCCTCCCTACCTGCATTAACATTATAAAAGAAGCAAGAGAAGAATGACCAAATCAAAAAAATTTCCTCAAAAGCTTAGTTCCAGATACTTCCTTCTTAAGATGGGGAATGCAATTATGTCAAGAAAAGAAAAAAAATTCTAAATTTACTATTTGCAAGCATACATTCTTCCTGATTCACTTGTTTTTTCATGGCCTAGAGTCACTGGCAGAGAAAAGTAAAGAACATGCTCACATCACTCCCTACAGTTTGCTACTGGCCATGGATATGCAAGTTGCAGGTGCACATGTAGCACACATTTGTTCCAGGAATAGCATGGATATTAATCTAGTTCTTTTGAGGCGTTACCCATTTTCAAAAAACCTTTAATTGCAGTGTATGGAGACAAATCCTTGAAGGTGGCCTATATCCATACTATGTCCAACCCAAGTCTATCTTCCTAGTACAACCTGAATCCAACAAACTAAAGGAACTAAAAATGAAACTCACTTTGAGTGTCTGGGTTCTTCTCCACTTTCTTATAATCAAATTCCATATAATTTCATTATAAAACTTTTATGATGAACATAATCTGTATTCTGTACATTTAGATAAGATAAAATTGTAGATTTAAAGAATAAGTGAAATGATTTCACTTTTATGGTGATTAATATGACTTTTGGGATAACAAAAAAAAATATAATCCTTTTCAACAAGGATATGTATCTCATGCTGATAAGATGACTTACACTCCATGCTACATACAGGGAATTTTGCAGCTGCCAAAAATTCATGTGACAGCACAGAAAAAGCAGCAATAAATAATCATAAACATGAAAATAAGTACACCATACCAACAATACGTTAGTGTGAACCTAGCTGATAAAAAAACATAAAAGTACAGGCATCCCTTACTTGTTAACAAGAACACATTCAATAACACCTTAGAAACTTCAGAAATCATTCACTTATGAACCTGACCACTTACAAAATTTCAACATTTAACATTTAGCATGGGTAAAGGTGACCCTGATTTTCACCCAAAACTCTTTTTTTTTTCAATGTTCACTCTTGTAGACACAGCTTCTTTTTATGCACTTAATACATATGAGTAAACAATACTATATTCAAAACGGAGAAAACTAAGCTTACTCACTAAAGCATTCACATGACATATAGAAACGGATGCAAGAAGTGAGCCTTTTTTTATTTTGTTCCTGGCACTACCTTGCTAATGCAGGAAACAGCAGACAAGTATGTAAAAGAAAATCAAAAACACACTGTCATCTAGATGCACGGTGGCAGTAGCATCTGTCAAGACTGACACTTAAGGGCTCACCTTCTCCCAGAGGGTTGCAGGTGATGATGCAGAGGCTAGAAAAGGTAGGTTTTCAAGAAATTTATCACAATATGCTGAGTTCTGCCCGGACACATGCAAACTGATACAAGGCTAGATTCATCACTGACTTGGATGGGTGAAGACTGATTGGTCAGAGGGCAATGAACTCCTGAGCAGCAGATCTTTTCTTGCATGACCTAGATGAGGTTAAGGAGGAATTCAGTGCCTCCATGCTTCTCCTTGGGCTGTCATATGTAACAGCAGACTTTCTCCAGTATCTGCACAATATTCCTGAGCATCTCTATCCTGTTTTCTAGGGCACTGTGCACTAGTTTTCCTGCTTTTTCTTAGCAAAAGAACCAGATACTTCACTCACTAGCATGTTTCCACCATGAGAAGACATAGTGGGCCAAGAATCAAGTAAATACATGGTTAAACATGAGCCAGATATAAACACAACTAGATACCAGGATAAAGCACATGAATGACAAGCAAGCATCTACTGGTGTGTGGGGAATTTACATGAGCACTTACTAACTTTGGGGATTTTTAATCATGAACCTCTATGGTGTAACGGTTAGCACTATTTACCATAATGCATTCATGAGCTGCCCAGGGTTGAGCCCCCATACATTCAAATACTTGTTGCAGCAGTCAGTCCACAGTCAACCCAGCCATTCATCCTCCCCTATGGGTTGGTCAATAAAATGGGTACCTGGCTTACGTTACCATGAAAAAAATAAAAATAACTTACCAAATATAAGATAAATCAAATCCTTACCAACTTACAAAGTGTCAACTAACAAGGGATACCTGTAACAGCTATTAGCAATGAAGTACCTTACTGCCTTCATAGTAAAGCCTCTCTCAACTGAAACCTTCTCATAATCAAATCGGATTTTGAAACAGAACTTTTTTGTAAATTTCAGTATTTTTCACTTGAAGGAATTTTCTTGGAACACAAAATATACCTGCACAGATAACACAGGTATAACCAGTCCTCTCCTGGATAACAGAAGTCCAACATACATCATTTACAAACTGGTAATGAAAATCTGCAGACAAAGAAAATCAAACTTTATAAATGGGAACAAAAATATTTCAGCTTGGGGAGGAGGGTTCCTCATTTAAGGGCAAAGACAACAACCTTGCTAACCTGAAATGCCACATTTAAAATGGCTGAGTACAAATTGAATGAAAAAGTTTTGCAACACTGTATTGCAATATTACCTGCCATCATCCCATAACTGCGACTGCCATCTAAATAGGTACGATGTTCTTATCATGTAATCCTAACCTTTGATGTTGAAAAAAATGATATACAGATGTACATGTTCCAGCTAGATTTTCATAATAACACACAGTGGTACTGTTGGGATCACCCTTTATCAAGTATCTTGCCAATGAAGGAAACAATTCAAGTGAGTTCAGAAGATCCAAAAGCTGAATCACCGGGGAATAGGAATCCGAAGAATAAGACACCATCTTCAAATATAAAATATCTTTACATAATAGCAAAAAATGTCATCTTTAACAAGAAAGCTGGTCAGTCATCAAGATTAAGACTAATTTTGTGCTTTTCTATTTCTGCCCGCATGTCCACCTCCTGGAGTCTACGTGCTGGTGAGGCATAGGTAGATGACATTCTTGAGTCTGCAGCTGCAGCATGGAAGCCGTGTGGCCCTTGTCTTGGTGATCCATGTCGGGTGGTGCGAAGGGGAGATGAATGCAAACTGGCAACTCCTGGATGTACAGCAGAGATGGGGGTGTACGGAGCACTAGGTGTCAGTGGGGCAACTAAGTCCTGTGGGATATTAAATACAACTGAAAAATCTTAATATACTAATACCATCATAAAACTCTCTAATAAAATTTTTCATTTAGTCTAGGTTAAACAAGCACAGCACAAATAGCTTGGTTAACAATAATACTGTACTTATAGAAAATTTTTACTGGACATAGTTTGTTTACATCACAAATAATTCCAATTCTTTTTTCCCTTCCTGTGTATGTTCTCTAACAAATAGTATAATCTTAATTCATATCAGCCTCATTAGATAAGAAATTTCTATCAGTTAATTAAGAACAGATAATCATTATGCTTTGTACCATGAGATATCTTAAAACCAAAGAACATGATTCTAATCATGAATAGAAAATTTTACAAAAGAGATAGCCAAAAGAACCATAACTTGTTTTCCTTTTTCTTCCTTTTTGTGATGTCCCCAAACAAAACATTCCAGTACTTTACTTTATGGAAATAAAATAATAATAATAATTTCAAGTTATGTGAAATGCCCAGAAACTGTTTATGAAGTTGAAGGGCAAAGTAATGATGATATGGAAAATCAACAAAGGATCTATGACATTGGAAAAATTCTAAACATATGACTTGATCAACGTCTGTGATATACCAAAGCAAATATCGCTGCATGCATTAAAAAAGGACAAAAAACATAAACTGTGATGCTGTCAGTAAATCACTTCTATTACCTGCTTCCTGTATCATAAAAAATACAGTATAACACATAAACATAAGTATAAAGCTTCTTAATTTATATGAAAAACAATTAAATTCATTGACTTAAAGGAACATGGAGTCTTTAAGCATTACTTAGGATATACTTTTGTAAAACAATGGGGGAAAAAATGAAAAGAAGCATTTCCTAAAACCACCGCCCACATTCACATTCAACTAGTGCCCACTAAGGTGAAAAAATTATGCATTTAATTGATGCACCAAACCATCTCACATATAAAAGAGAGGTTGTTATGCCTGTCATGAAAATGTGTATGAAAACAGACAAAAAACTAGACACTGCAGCTGTGTATTTACCAAACTTGTTGTGCATGAAAAGCAACAGTGAAAAGCACAATGATAAAAGATCTACTGACCCAGAACGAAAGTGATTTGATGGTTAGCCACCATTTATTAACTGAAATACAGTAATGCATCATGCCAGCGATTAATTACCTATGCTTCTTTACTCTCCATCTTCCTGATGCATAGGAATATACTGTTCCTGAATGTAAGATACAGCATTACAAATCATTATCATATTCAAAACTTCTAAACAAACAAAAAGAATAAAGTTATGTATTTTATATTTATATTTCATTATACCTGATCACCATTTCTCATGTTGGCACGGTAGTGCCAGGAAACAGACGGAGAATGTCCCATCCACTCATATATATATACATGCACACATCATTTCTTTTATTACACTTATTCAGTTTCCGACGTTTGCGAGGTAGCGCAAGGAAACAGACTAAAGAATGGCCGAACCCACCCATATACACATGTTTATACATACCTATACATTTCAACGTTATTTTCTTTTTCTACTTATAATACTTTGTCGCTGTCTCCCATGTTAGTGAGGTAGCGCAAGGAAACAGACGAAAGAATGGCGAACCCACCCACATACACATGTATATACATACACATCCACCCACGCACATACACATACCTATACATTTCAATGCATACATATATATACATACACAGACATATACATACATATATACACATGTACATAATTCATACTTGCTGCCTTTATTCATTCTCGTCGCCACCCCGCCACACATGAAATGACACCCAACCTCCTCCCGCACGTGCACTGGTCAATAAGTGAGACAAGTATGTGATAGAACAATGTATAGTGCAGAGATGGAGTATTCATATTTGGTATTCATATTCAAATGCATTCAAATAAAGTATTTATGTTTATTTGTATTCAAATTATCCTTATATCACAGTATTTTCATTTACATCAAAATTCATGGGCAGAATACTCATATTCATCAAATAATTATTCATATAATTTGATGAATGGTCGCAGACTGCTAATTTCTGTTTGAAAGCACAGAGAGCCATACTCATATAAAGTTTTCAAAGAAGAATTTTCGTTGTGTATTTATCATTATTATTATGATTATTTATTTCATTTTTTCTTTATTATACTTTGTCGCTGTCTCCTGCGTTAGCGAGGTAGAGCAAGGAAACAAACGAAAGAATGGCCCAACCAACCCACATACACATGAATATACATACATGCCCACAAACACACATATACATACATATACATTTCAACATATACCTACATGTACATACATAGACATATATATACAGGTAGTAAAAGCTTTGCAGAAGATGAAAGCCGGCAAGGCAGCGGGTTTGGATGGTATTGCAGTGGAATTCATTAAAAAAGGGGGTGACTGTATTGTTAACTGGTTGGTAAGGTTATTTAATGTATGTATGACTCATAGTGAGGTGTCTGAGGATTGGCGGAATGCTTGTGTAGTGCCACTGTACAAAGGCAAAGGGGAGAAGAGTGAGTGCTCAAATTACAGAGGTATAAGTTTGTCGAGAATTCATGGGAAATTACATGGGAGGGTTTTGATTCAGAGGGTGAAGGCTTGTACAGAACATCAGATTGGGGAAGATCAATGTGGTTACAGAAGTGGTAGAGGATGTGTGGATCAGGTGTTTGCTTTGAAGAATGTATGTGAGAAATACTTAGTCTGTATGTAGCATTTATGGATCTAGAGAAGGCATATGATAAAGTTGACAGAGATGCTCTGTGGAAGGTATTAAGATATATGGTGTGGGAGGCAAGTTGTTAGAAGCAGTGAAAAGTTTTTCTTGAGGATGTAAGGCATGTGTACGTGTAGGAAGAGAGGAAAGTGATTGGTTCTCAGTGAATGTTGGTTTGCGGCAGGGATGCATGACGTCTCCATATTTGTATAATTTGTTTATGGATGGGGTTGTTAGGGAGGTGAATGCAAGAGTTTTGGAAAGAGGGGCAAGTATGCAGTCTGTTGTGAATGAGAGAGCTTGGGAATTGAGTCAGTTGTTGTTCGCTGACGATACAGCGATGGTGGCTGATTCGAGTAAGAAATTGTAGAAGCTGGTGACTGAGTTTGGCAAAGTGTGTGAAAAAAGCTGAGAGTAAATCTGAATAAGAGCAAGGTTATTAGGTACAGTAGGGTTGAGGGACAAGTCAATTGGGAGATAAGTTTGAATGGAGAAAAACTGAAGAAAGTGAAGTGTTTTAGATATCCAGGAGTGTATTTGGCAGTGGATGGAACCATGGAAGCGGAAGTGAATCATAGGGGAGAGGGGGCAAAACTTTTGAGAGCGTTGAAAACTGTGTGGAAGTCGAGAATGTTATCTTGGAAAGCAAAAATGGGTATGTTTGAAGGAATAGTGGTTCCAACAATGTTATATGGTTGCGAGGCGTGGGCTATAGATAGAGTTGTGCAGAGGAGGTTGGATGTGTTGGAAATGAGATGTTTGAGGACAGTATGAGGTGTGAGGTGTGAGTCAAAAAAAAAAAAAATATATATATATATATATATATTTTTTCTTTCGTACTATTCGCCATTTCCCGCATTAGCGAGGTAGCGTTATCAACAGAGGACTGGGCCTTAGAGGGAATATCCTCACCTGGCCCCCTTCTCTGTTCCTTCTTTTGGAAAATTAAAAAAAAACGAGAGGGGAGGATTTCCAGCCACCCGCTCCCTTCCCTTTTAGTCGCCTTCTACGACACGCAGGGAATACGTGGGAAGTATTCTTTCTCCCCTATCCCCAGGGATAATATATATATATATATATATATATATATATATATATATATATATATATATATATATATATATATATATATATATATTTTTGCTTTGTTGCTGTCTCCCGCGTTTGCAAGGTAGCGCAAGGAAAAAGACGAAAGAAATGGCCCAACCCACCCCCATACACATGTATATACATACGTCCACACACGCAAATATACATACCTACACAGCTTTCCATGGTTTACCCCAGACGCTTCACATGCCCTGATTCAATCAACTGACAGCACGTCAACCCCGGTATACCAGATCGATCCAATTCACTCTATTCCTTGCCCTCCTTTCACCCTCCTGCATGTTCAGGCCCCGATCACACAAAATCTTTTTCACTCCATTTTTCCACCTCCAATTTGGTCTCCCACTTCTCCTCGTTCCCTCCACCTCCGACACATATATCCTCTTGGTCAATCTTTCCTCACTCATTCTTTCCATGTGCCCAAACCATTTCAAAACACCCTCTTCTGCTCTCTCAACCACGCTCTTTTTATTTCCACACATCTCTCTTACCCTTATGTTACTTACTCGATCAAACCACCTCACACCACATATTGTCCTCAAACATCTCATTTCCAGCACATCCATCTTCCTGCGCACAACTCTGTCCATAGCCCACGCCTCGCAACCATACAACATTGTTGGAACCACTATTCCTTCAAACATACCCATCTTTGCTTTCCGAGATAATGTTCTCGACTTCCACACATTCTTCAAGGCTCCCAGAATATTCACCCCCTCCTCCACCCTATGATCCATTTCCACTTCCATGGTTCCATCCGCTGCCAGATCCACTCCCAGATTTAGATATCTAAAACACTTTACTTCCTCCAGTTTTTCTCCATTCAAACTTACCTCCCAATTGACTTGACCCTCAACCCTACTGTACCTAATAACCTTGCTCTTATTCACATTTACTCTTAACTTCTTCTTTCACACACTTTACCAAACTCAGTCACCAGCTTCTGCAGTTTCTCACATGAATCAGCCACCAGCGCTGTATCATCAGTGAACAACAACTGACTCACTTCCCAAGCTCTATCATCCACAACAGACTTCATACTTGCCCCTCTTTCCAAAACTCTTGCATTCACCTCCCTAACAACCCCATCCATAAACAAATTAAACAACCATGGAGACATCACACACCCCTGCTGCAAACCTACATTCACTGAGAACCAATCACTTTCCTCTATTCCTACACGTACACATGCCTTACATCCTCAAGAAAAACTTTTCACTGCTTCTAACAACTTGCCTCCCACACCATATATTCTTAATACCTTCCACAGAGCATCTCTATCAACTCTATCATATGCCTTCTCCAGATCCATAAATGCTACATACAAATCCATTTGCTTTTCTAAGTATTTCTCACATACATTCTTCAAAGCAAACACCTGATCCACACATCCTCTACCACTTCTGAAACCACACTGCTCTTCCCCAGTCTGATGCTCTGTACATGCCTTCACCCTCTCAATCAATACCCTCCCATATAATTTACCAGGAATACTCAACAAACTTATACCTCTGTAATTTGAGAACTCACTCTTATCCCCTTTGCCTTTGTACAATGGCACTATGCACGCATTCCGCCAATCCTCAGGCACCTCACCATGAGTCATACATACATTAAATAACCTTACCAACCAGTCAATAATACAGTCACCCCCCTTTTTTTAATAAATTCCATTGCAATACCATCCAAACCTGCTGCCTTGCCAGCTTTCATCTTCCGCAAAGCTTTTACTACCTCTTCTCTGTTTACCAAATCATTTTCCCTAACCCTCTCACTTTGCACACCACCTCAACCAAATCACCCTATATCTGCCACTCTATCATCAAACACATTCAACAAACCTTCAAAATACTCACTCCATCTCCTTCTCACATCACCACTACTTGTTATCACCTCCCCATTTGCGCCCTTCAATGAAGTTCCCATTTGCTCCCTTGTCTTACGCACTTTATTTACCTCCTTCCAGAACATCTTTTTATTCTCCCTAAAATTTAATGATACTCTCTCACCCCAATTCTCATTTGCCCTCTTTTTCACCTCTTGCACCTTTGTCTTGACCTCCTGTCTCTTTCTTTTATACATCTCCCACTCAATTGCATTTTTTCCCTGCAAAAATCGTCCAAATGCCTCCCTCTTCTCTTTCACTAATAATCTTACTTCTTCATCCCACCACTCACTACCCTTTCTAATCAACCCACCTCCCACTCTTCTCATGCCACAAGCATCTTTTGCGCAATCCATCACTGATTCCCTAAATACATCCCATTTCTCCCCCACTCCCCTTACTCCATTGTTCTCACCTTTTTCCATTCTGTACTCAGTCTCTCCTGGTACTTCCTCACACAAGTCTCCTTCTCAAGCTCACTTACTCTCACCACCCTCTTCACCCCAACATTCACTCTTCTTTTCTGAAAACCCATACAAATCTTCACCTTAGCCTCCACAAGATAATGATCAGACATCCCTCCAGTTGCACCTCTCAGCACATTAACATCCAAAAGTCTCTCTTTCGCGAGCCTCTCAATTAACACGTAATCCAATAACGCTCTCTGGCCGTCTCTCCTACTTACATACGTATACTTATGTATATCTCGCTTTTTAAACCAGGTATTCCCAATCACCAGTCCTTTTTCAGCACATAAATCTAAAAGCTCTTCACCATTTCCATTTACAACACTGAACACCCCATGTATACCAATTATTCCCTCAACTGCCACATTACTCACCTTTGCATTCAAATCACCCATCACTATAACCCGGTCTCGTGCATCAAAACCACTAACACACTCATTCAGCTGCTCCCAAAACACTTGCCTCTCATGATCTTTCTTCTCATGCCCAGGTGCATATGCACCAATAATCACTCATCTCTCTCCATCAACTTTCAGTTTTACCCATATTAATCGAGAATTTACTTTCTTACATTCTATCACATACTCCCACAACTCCTGTTTCAGGAGTACTGCTACTCCTTCCCTTGCTCTTGTCCTCTCACTAACCCCTGACTTTACTCCCAAGACATTCCCAAACCACTCTTCCCCTTTACCCTTGAGCTTCGTTTCACTCAGAGCCAAAACATCCAGGTTCCTTTCCTTAAACATACTACCTATCTCTCCTTTTTTCACATCTTGGTTACATCCACACACATTTAAACACCCCAGTCTGAGCCTTCGAGGAGGATGATCACTCCCCGCGTGACTCATTCTTCTGTTTCCCATTTTAGAAAGTTAAAAAAAAAAAAAAAAAAAAAAAAAAATACGAGGGGAGGATTTCTGGCCCCCCGCTCCCGTCCCCTCCAGTCGCCCTCTACGACACGCAAGGAACGTGTGTTGGGCCTTGGGTTGGGCCATTCTTTCGTCTGTTTCCTTGCGCTACCTCGCTAATGCGGGAGACAGCGACAAAGCAAAATAAATATATATATATATATATATATATATATATATATATATATATATATATATATATATATATATATATATATATATATATATATTTATTTTGCTTTGTCGCTGTCTCCCGCATTAGCGAGGTAGCGCAAGGAAACAGATGAAAGAATGGCCCAACCCACCCACATACACATGTATATACATACACATCCACACACGCAAATATACATACCTATACATCTCAATGTACACATATATATACACACACACAGACATATACATATATATACACATGTACGTAATTCATACTGTCTGCCTTTATTTATTCCCATCGCCACCTCACCACACATGGAATAACAGCCCCCTTCCCCCTCATGTGTGCGAGGTAGCAATAGGAAAAGACAACAAAGGCCCCAATCGTTCACACTCAGGCTCTAGCTGTCATGTAATAATGCACCGAAACCACAGCTCCCTTTCCACATCCAGGCCCCACACAACTTTCCATGGTTTACCCCAGACGCTCCACATGCCCTGGTTCAATCCATTGACAGCACTTCGACCCTGGTATACCACATCGTTCCAATTCACTCTATTCCTTGCACGCCTTTCACCCTCCTGCATGTTCAGGCCCTGATCACTCAAAATCTTTTTCACTCCATCTTTCTACCTCCAATTTGGTCTCCCACTTCTCCTCGTTCCCTCCACCTCTGACACATATATCCTCTTGGTCAATATTTCCTCACTCATTCTCTCCATGTGACCAAACATTTCAAAACACCTTCTTCTGCTCTCTCAACCACACTCTTTTTATTGCCACACATCTCTCTTATCCTTACATTACATACTCAATCAAACCACCTCACACCACATATTGTCCTCGAACATCTCATTTCTAGAACATCCACCCTCCCGTGGACAACTCTATCAATAGCCCACGCCTCGCAACCATACAACATTGTTGGAACCACTATTCCTTCAAACATACCCATTTTTACTTTCCGAGATAATGTTCTCGACTTCCACACATTCTTCAAAGTGCCCAGAATTTTTGCCCCCTCCCCCACCCTATGATTCACTTCCGCTTCCATGGTTCCATCTGCTACCAGATCCACTCCCAGATATCTAAAACACTTTACTTCCTCCAGTTTTTCTCCATTCAAACTTACCTCCCAATTGACTTGTCCCTCAACCCTACTGTACCTAATAACCTTGCTCTTATTCACATTTATTCTTAACTTTCTTCTTTCACACACTTTACCCAACTAGGTCACCAGCTTCTGCAGTTTCTCACATGAATCAGCCACCAGCACTATTTCATTAGCGAACAACAACTGATTCACTTCCCAAGCTCTCTCATCCACAACAGACTGCATACTTACCCATCTTTCCAAAACTCTTGCATTCACCTCCCTACCAACCCCATCCATACACAAATCAAACAACCATGGAGACATCATACACCCCTGCCGCAAACCTACATTCACTGAGAACAAATCACTTTCCTCTCTTCCTACACGTACACATGCCTTACATCCTCAAGAAAAACTTTTCACTGCTTCTAACAACTTGCCTCCCACACCATATATTCTTAATACCTTCCACAAAGCATCTCTATCAACTCTATCATATGCCTTCTCCAGATCCATAAATGCTACATACACATCAATTTGCTTTTCTAAGTATTTCTCACATACATTCTTCAAAGCAAACACCTGATCCACACATCCTCTACCACTTCTGAAACCACACTGCTCTTCCCCAATCTGATGCTCTGTACATGCCTTCGCCCTCTCAATCAATACCCTCCCATATAATTTACCAGGAATACTCAACAAATTTATACCTCTGTAATTTGAGCACTCACTCTTATCCCCTTTGCCTTCGTACAATGGCACTATGCAAGCATTCCGCCAATCCTCAGGCACCTCACCATGAGTCATACATACGTTAAATAACCTTACCAACCAGTCAACAATACAGTCACCCCCTTTTTTAATAAATTCCACTGCAATACCATCCAAACCTGCTGCCTTGCTGGCTTTCATCTTCCACAAAGATTTTACTACCTCTACTCTGTTTTTTTTCTTTTTCTTTTAAACTATTCGCCATTTCCCACGTTAGCGAGGTAGCGTTAGGAACAGAGGACTGGGCCTTTTTTGGAATATCCTCACCTGGCGCCCTCTGTTCCTTCTTTTGGAAAATTTAAAAAAAAAGAGAGGGGAGGATTTCCAGCCCCCCGCTCCCTCCCCTTTTAGTCGCCTTCTACGACACGCAGGGAATACGTGGGAAGTATTCTTAATCCCCTATCCCCAGGGATAGGGGTTTACCATCATTTTCATTTTCCCTAATCCTCTCACTTTCCACACCACCTCGACCAAAACACCCTATATCTGCCACTCTTATCATCAAACACATTCAACAAACCTTCAAAATACTCACTCCATCTCCTTCTCACATCACCAATACTTGTTATCACCTCCCCATTAGCCCCCTTCACTGAAGTTCCCATTTGCTCCCTTGTCTTACGCACTTTAAATCCTCCTTCCAAAATATCTTTTTATTCTCCCTAAAATTTAATGATACTCTCTCACCCCACCTCTCATTTGCCCTCTTTTTCACCTCTTGCACCTTTCTCTTGACCTCCTGCCTCTTTCTTTTATACATCTACCACTCATTTGCATTTTTTTTCCTGCAAAAATCGTCCAAATGCCTCTCTCTTCGCTTTCAATAATAATCTTACTTCTTCATCCCACCACTCACTACCCTTTCTAATCAACCCACCGCCCACTCTTCTCATGCCACAAGCATCTTTTGCGCAATCCATCACTGATTCCCTAAATACATCCCATTCCTCCCCCACTCCCCTTACCTCCTTTGTTCTCACCTTCTTCCATTCTGTACTCAGTCTCTCCTGGTACTTCCTCATACAAGTCTCCTTCCCAAGCTCACTTACTCTCACCATTATCTTCACCCCAACATTCTCTCTTCTTTTCTGAAAACCCCTACAAATCTTCACCTTCACCTCCACAAGATAATGATCAGATATCCCTCCAGTTGCACCTCTCAGCACATTAACATCCAAAAGTCTCTCTTTCACACGCCTATCAATTAACACGTAATCCAATAATGCTTTCTGGCCATCTCTCCTAATTACATACGTATACTTATGCATATCTCGCTTTTTAAACTAGGTATTCCCAATCACCAGTCCTTTCTCAGCACATAAATCTACAAGCTCTTCACCATTTCCATTTACAACACTGAACACCCCATGTATACCAATTATTCCCTCAACTGCCACATTACTCACCTATGCATTCAAATCACCCATCACTATAGCCCGGTCTTGTGCATCAAAACCACTAACACACTCATTCAGCTGCTCCCAAAACACTTGCCTCTCATGATCCTTCTTCTCATGCCCAGGTGCATATGCACCAATAATCACCCATCTCTCTCCATCAACTTTCAGTTTTACCCATATCAATCTAGAATTTACTTTCTTACACTCTATCACATACTCCCACAATTCATGTTTCAGAAGTAGTGCTACTCCTTCCTTTGCTCTTGTCCTCTCACTAACCCCTGACTTTACTCCCAAGACATTCCCAAACCACTATTCCCCTTTACCCTTGAGCTTTGTTTCACTCAGAGCCAAAACATCCAGGTTCCTTTCCTCAAACACACTACCTATCTCTCCTTTTTTCTCATCTTGGTTACATCTACACACATTTAGACACCCCAATCTGAGCCTTCGAGGAGGATGAGCACTCCCCACGTGACTCCTTCTTCTGTTTCCCCTTTTAGAAAGTTAAAATACAAGGAGGGGAGGGTTTCTGGCCCCCTGCTCCTGTCCCCTTTAGTCGCCTTCTATGACACATGAGGAATGCGTGGGAAGCATTCTTTCTCCCCTATACCCAGGGATATATATTTTTTTTTTTTTTTTTATACTTTGTCGCTGTCTCCCGCGTTTGCGAGGTAGCGCAAGGAAACAGACGAAAGAAATGGCCCAACCCACCCCCATATACATGTATATACATACGTCCACACACGCAAATATACATACCTACACAGCTTTCCATGGTTTACCCCAGACGCTTCACATGCCTTGATTCAATCCACTGACAGCACGTCAGCCCCGGTATACCACATCGCTCCAATTCACTCTATTCCTTGCCCTCCTTTCACCCTCCTGCATGTTCAGGCCCCGATCACTGAAAATCTTTTTCACTCCATCTTTCCACCTCCAATTTGGTCTCCCTCTTCTCCTCGTTCCCTCCACCTCCGACACATATATCCTCTTGGTCAATCTTTCCTCACTCATTCTCTCCATGTGACCAAACCATTTCAAAACACCCTCTTCTGCTCTCTCAACCACGCTCTTTTTATTTCCACACATCTCTCCTACCCTTACGTTACTTACTCGATCAAACCACCTCACACCACACATTGTCCTCAAACATCTCATTTCCAGCACATCCATCCTCCTGCGCACAACTCTATCCATAGTCCACGCCTCGCAACAACATTGTTGGAACCACTATTCCTTCAAACATACCCATTTTTGCTTTCCGAGATAATGTTCTCGACTTCCACACATTCTTCAAGGCTCCCAGAATTTTCGCCCCCTCCCCCACCCTATGATCCACTTCCGCTTCCATGGTTCCATCCGCTGCCAGATCCACTCCCAGATATCTAAAACACTTCACTTCCTCCAGTTTTTCTCCATTCAAACTCACCTCCCAATTGACTTGACCCTCAACCCTACTGTACCTAATAACCTTGCTCTTATTCACATTTACTCTTAACTTTCTTCTTTCACACACTTTACCAAACTCAGTCACCAGCTTCAGCAGTTTCTCACATGAATCAGCCACCAGCGCTGTATCATCAGCGAACAACAACTGACTCACTTCCCAAGCTCTCTCATCCCCAACAGACTTCATACTTGCCCCTCTTTCCAAAACTCTTGCATTCACCTCCCTAACAACCCCATCCATAAACAAATTAAACAACCATGGAGACATCACACACCCCTGCCGCAAACCTACATTCACTGAGAACAAATCACTTTCCTCTCTTCCTACACGTACACATGCCTTACATCCTCAAGAAAAACTTTTCACTGCTTCTAACAACTTGCCTCCCACACCATATATTCTTAATACCTTCCACAGAGCATCTCTATCAACTCTATCATATGCCTTCTCCAGATCCATAAATGCTACATACAAATCCATTTGCTTTTCTAAGTATTTCTCACATACATTCTTCAAAGCAAACACCTGATCCACACATCCTCTACCACTTCTGAAACCACACTGCTCTTCCCCAATCTGATGCTCTGTACATGCCTTCACCCTCTTAATCAATACCCTCCCATATAATTTACCAGGAATCCTCAACAAACTTATACCTCTGTAATTTGAGCACTCACTCTTATCCCCTTTGCCTTTGTACAATGGCACTATGCATGCATTCCGCCAATCCTCAGGCACCTCACCATGAGTCATACATACATTAAATAACCTTACCAACCAGTCAACAATACAGTCACCCCCTTTTTTAATAAATTCCACTGCAATACCATCCAAACCTGCTGCCTTGCCGGCTTTCATCTTCCGCAAAGCTTTTACTACCTCTTCTCTGTTTACCAACTCATTTTCCCTAACCCTCGCACTTTGCACACCACCTCGACCAAAACACCCTATATCTGCCACTCTATCATCAAACACATTCAACAAACCTTCAAAATACTCACTCCATCTCCTTCTCACATCACCACTACTTGTTATCACCTCCCCATTTGCGCCCTTCACTGAAGTTCCCATTTGCTCCCTTGTCTTACGCACTTTATGAATTATGAATTATGTACAGTATGAATTATGTACATGTGTATATATGTTTTCCCTGGGGATAGGGGATTAAGAATACTTCCCACGTATTCCCTGCGTGTCGTAGAAGGCGACTAAAAGGGGAGGGAGCGGGGGGCTGGAAATCCTCCCCTCTCGTCTTTTTTTTTTTTTTTCATTTTCCAAAAGAAGGAACAGAGGGGGCCAGGTGAGGATATTCCAAAAAAGGCCCAGTCCTCTCTTCTTAACGCTACCTCGCTAACGCGGGAAATGGCGAATAGTTTAAAAGAAAAAGAAAAAGAAAAAGTGTATATATGTATATGTCTGAGTGTTTATATATATGTGTACATTGAGATGTATAGGTGTGTATATTTGCGTTAGTGGACGTGTATGTATATACATGTGTGTGTGGGTGGGTTGGGCCATTCTTTCGTCTGTTTCCTTGCGCTACCTCGCTAACGCTGGAGACAGCGACAAAGCAAAATAAATAAATGAATAATAAATATATATATATATATATATATATATATATTTTTTTTTTTTTTTTTGCTTTGTCGCTGTCTCCCGCGTTTGCGAGGTAGCGCAAGGAAACAGACGAAAGAAATGGCCCAACCCACCCCCATATACATGTATATACATACGTCCACACACGCAAATATACATACCTACACAGCTTTCCATGGTTTACCCCAGACGCTTCACATGCCTTGATTCAATCCACTGACAGCACGTCAACCCCGGTATACCACATCACTCCAATTCACTCTATTCCTTGCCCTCCTTTCACCCTCCTGCATGTTCAGGCCCCGATAACGCAAAATCTTTTTCACTCCATCTTTTCACCTCCAATTTGGTCTCCCTCTTCTCCTCGTTCCCTCCACCTCAGACACATATATCCTCTTGGTCAATCTTTCCTCACTCATTCTCTCCATGTGCCCAAACCATTTCAAAGCACCCTCTTCTGCTCTCTCAACCACGCTCTTTTTATTTCCACACATCTCTCTTACCCTTACATTACTTACTCGATCAAACCACCTCACACCACACATTGTCCTCAAACATCTCATTTCCAGCACATCCATCCTCCTGCGCACAACTCTATCCATAGCCCACGCCTCGCAACCATACAACATTGTTGGAACCACTGTTCCTTCAAACATACCCATTTTTGCTTTCCGAGATAATGTTCTCGACTTCCACACATTCTTCAAGGCTCCCAGAATTTTCGCCCCCTCCCCCACCCTATGATCCACTTCCGCTTCCATGGTTCCATCCGCTGCCAGATCCACTCCCAGATATCTAAAACACTTCACTTCCTCCAGTTTTTCTCCATTCAAACTCACCTCCCAATTGACTTGACCCTCAACCCTACTGTACCTAATAACCTTGCTCTTATTCACTTATTCACTTATTTACTCTTAAGAGTAAATGTGAATAAGAGCATATATATATATATATATATATATATATATATATATATATATATATATATATATTGATTTATATATTTATTTATTCATTTGCTTTGCCGTGTCTCCCGCATTAGCGAGGTAGCGCAAGGAAACAGACGAAAGAATGGCCAACCCACCCAGGCCCCGATCACTCAAAATATTTTTCACTCCATCCTTCCACCTCCAATTTGGTCTCCCACTTCTCCTCGTTCCCTTCACCTCTGACGCATATATCCTCTTTGTCAATCTTTCCTCACTCATTCTCTCCCTGTGACCAAACCACTTCATGACACCCTCTTCTGCTCCCTCAATCACACTCTTTTTATTACCACACCTCTCTCTTACCCTTTCATTACTTACTTGATCAAACCACCTCACACCACATATTGTTCATAAAACTTCATTTCCAACACATCCACCCTCCTCCGCACAACGCTATCTACAGCCCATGCCTTGCAACCATATAACATTGTTGGAACTACTATTCCTTCAAACATATCCATTTTTGCTCTCTGAGATAACGTTCTCGCCTTCCACACATTCTTTAATGCTCCCAAAACCTTCCCCCCCTCCCCTACCCTGTGATTCACTTCCGCTACCATGGTTCCATCCGCTGCTAAATCCACTCCCAGATATCTAAAACACTTCACTTCCTCCACTTTTTCTCCATTCAAACTTACCTCCCGATCAACGTGTCCCTCAACCCTACCAAACCTAATGAACCTTACTCTTATTCACATTTACTCTCAACTTTCTTCTTTCAAACACTTTACAAAACTCAGTCACAAGTTTCTGCAGTTTCTCACCCAAATCAGCCACAAGAGCCGTAACATCAGTGAACAACGACTGACTCACTTCCCAAGCCCTCTCATCCACAACAGATTGCATACTTGCCCCTTTCCCCAAAACTCTTGCATTTACCTTCCTAATGACCCCATCCATAAACATATTACACAACCATGGAGACATCACACACCCCTGCTGGAAACCGACATTCACTGGGAGCCAATCACTTTCCTCTTTTTATTCTGCCTAAAATCTAATGATACTCTCTCATGCCAACTCTCATTTTTCCCTCTTTTTCAACCCTTGCACCTTCCTCTTGACCTCCTGCCACTTTCTTTTATACATCTCCCAGTCATTTGCACTCTTTCTTTGTATCACCGAAATGCGTCTTTTTTCTCTTTCACTAACAGCTTTACTTCTTCATCCCATCACTCGCTACCCATTCTAATCTGCCCACCTCCAACCTTTCTCATGCCACATGCATCTTTTGCATATGCCATCAATGCTTCCCTAAATACATTCCATTCCTCACCCACTTCCCTCACGTCATTTGCTCTCACCTTTTGCCAATCTACTCTCAATCTCCCTTGGTGCTTCCTCACACAAGTTTCCTTTCCAAGCTCACTTACTCTCACAACTCTCTTCTCCCTAACATTTTCTCTTTGTTGAAAATCTCTACAAACTGTCACCTTAGCCTCCTTGTACAAGATAGTCATCAGACATCCCTCCAGCTGCCCCTCTCAGCACATTAACATCCAAAAGTCTCTCTTTTACATGCTTATCAACTAATACATAATCCAATAATGCCCTTTGACCATCTCTCCTACTCAAATATGTATACTTATGCATATCTTATGCATATTCTGAATCAACAGTCTTTTTTCAGCACACAAATCCACAAGCTCTTCATACTGAACTCCCTTATGTACACCAATTATACCCTCAACTGCCACAATACTCACCTTAACATTTAGATCACCCATCACTAATGTACAGTCTCATGCACCAAAGCTGCTGACACTCCTTCAGCTGCTCCCAAAACACTTGCCTCTCATGATCTTTTTTCTCAATAATTGCCCATCTCTTTCCATCCACTTTCAGTTGCTCTCAAAACACTTGCCTCTCATGATTTCTTTTTCTCAATAATCGCCTATCTCTTTCCATCCACTTTCTTGCACTCTATCACACACCCCCACAACTCCGCTTCAGGAGTAGTGCTACTCCTTCCTTAGCTCTTGTCATCTCACCAACCCCTGAGTTTATTCCCAAGACTTTTCCTAACCATTCTTCCCCTTTACCCTTGAGCTTTGTTTCACTTAGCGCTAGAACATCCAGGTCTCTTTCCTCAAACATGCTACCTATCTCTCCTTTCTTCTTATCCTGGTTACATCCACACGCATTCAGACACCCCAGACTAAGCCTTCTAGGAGGATAAGCACTCTCCGCTTGACTCCTTCTTCTGTTTCTCCCTTTAGAAACTGAAACAGAAGGAGGGGAGGGTTTCCAGCCCCTGCTCCCGCCCCCTTTAGTCACCTTCTATGACACGGGGGAAATACATGGGAATGATGAATTACCTGTTCCAGTCACAAGGCGCTTGGAAATACTCTAGATCTTTATTATCATCTTCCTTTAAACTATTCGCCATTTCCCGCGTCAACGAGGTAGCGCTAAGAACAGAGGACTGGGCCTTTTTTGGAATATCCTCACCTGGCCCCCTCTGTTCCTTCTTTTGGAAAATTAAAAAAAAAAAAAAAAAGAAAACGAGAGGGGAGGATTTCCTGCCCCCTGCTCCCTCCCCTTTTAGTCGCCTTCTATGACACGCAGGGAATACGTGGGAAGTATTCTTAATCCCCTATCCCCAGGGATGTTATTATCATCTATTACACCAAAATCCTCCAGTACTCTGGGATTATATCCATGGAAATTAGATGCTACATGTAGTTGGTACTAATTCTGTTCCACTTGGCCACATGAAGCCCAAGTGTGATGGTGGGGAGGTCATAGACATTGGAATCCCAAGCTGGCCACACTCCTCACTTCCAATTAAATTAATGGGGCATTCATTTTTCCATCCTTCTTCTCATCACTTTCTCAACCAACTGATACATCTGTTGATAAGTATTCCTCCTCTTTACTTATATCATTCAACAATCTTTGTATTTCCTACAACATTAGTACTGCATATGCACAACCTTAGAGGTCAAAGAACACGCATCTACCATGACAACTGTAGAAGGTTGTGAGGAGCAACTATTTTACCTTCCTGTACCTGGCATCTAACTAATGCTGGTATAAATCAGCTGATAATCTAAACAGAGGCAGGAAAATAAGAGCAAGGCAGGGGTGTGTGATGTCTCCATGGTTGTTTAATTTGTTTATGGATGGGGTTGTTAGGGAGGTAAATGCAAGAGTTTTGGAAAGAGGGGCAAGTATGAAGTCTGTTGGGGATGAGAGAGCTTGGGAAGTGAGTCAGTTGTTGTTCGCTGATGATACAGTGCTGGTGGCTGATTCATGTGAGAAACTGCAGAAGCTGGTGACTGAGTTTGGTAAAGTGTGTGGAAGAAGAAAGTTAAGAGTAAATGTGAATAAGAGCAAGGTTATTAGGTACAGTAGGGTTGAGGGTCAAGTCAATTGGGAGGTGAGTTTGAATGAAGAAAAACTGGAGGAAGTGAAGTGTTTTAGATATCTGGGAGTGGATCTGGCAGCGGATGGAACCATGGAAGCGGAAGTGGATCATAGGGTGGGGGAGGGGGCGAAAATTCTGGGGGCCTTGAAGAATGTGTGGAAGTCGAGAACATTATCTCGGAAAGCAAAAATGGGTATGTTTGAAGGAATAGTGGTTCCAACAATGTTGTATGGTTGCGAGGCGTGGGCTATGGATAGAGTTGTGCGCAGGAGGATGGATGTGCTGGAAATGAGATGTTTGAGGACAATGTGTGGTGTGAGGTGGTTTGATCGAGTGAGTAACGTAAGGGTAAGAGAGATGTGTGGAAATAAAAAGAGCATGGTTGAGAGAGCAGAAGAGGGTGTTTTGAAATGGTTTGGTCACATGGAGAGAATGAGTGAGGAAAGATTGACAAGAGGATATATGTGTCGGAGGTGGAGGGAACGGGAGACCAAATTGGAGGTGGAAAGATGGAGTGAAAAAGATTTTGTGTGATCGGGGCCTGAACATGCAGGAGGGTGAAAGGAGGGCAAGGAATAGAGTGAATTGGAGCGATGTGGTATACCGGGGTTGACGTGCTGTCAGTGGATTGAATCAAGGCATGTGAAGCGTCTGGGGTAAACCATGGAAAGCTGTGTAGGTATGTATATTTGCGTGTGTGGACGTATGTATATACATGTGTATGGGGGGGGGGTTGGGCCATTTCTTTTCGTCTGTTTCCTTGCGCTACCTCGCAAACGCGGGAGACAGCGACAAAGTATAATAAAATAAAAAAAAAAGGAAAATTCTAAATGTCATATGATGCTACATACAGTTCTTTAGAACATCATGTGATACTGGCCACTATTTGACTGTTAAAAGTGCCAAGTTTAAATCTAGGAAAGCAGGGCCCTGCACAAAGGTGGCAAACCTAAGGAGCTGTGTTCCAGATAGACAAAGAAGAATGACCCCATCATCACTGTGGACTGATTCCAAGACAAGAACTTTCTGTTGCCTGCTCAGCAGATAGAGCTTTGCAGTATTATGCTGCCATCAACTAGTACGCAATGCCAACATAACATTTTTCTTTATACAATACTTCAGTTATTAGCTACCTATGATTACATATCTGTAGTAATACTTGTCCATTTAACTATGATACTGTAAACTTTCCAAGTACAGTATTCTGTTGTCCAGAACAAAACTTTCTATATATTTTCAAGTATGTGAGAGTAAATGTGAATAAGAGCAAGGTTATTAGGTACAGTAGGGGTGAGGGTCAAGTCAATTGGGAGGTGAGTTTGAATGGAGAAAAACTGGAGGAAGTGAAGTGTTTTAGATATCTGGGAGTGGATCTGTCAGCGGATGGAACCATGGAAGCGGAAGTGGATCATAGGGTGGGGGAGGGGGCGAAAATTTTGGGAGCCTTGAAAAATGTGTGGAAGTCGAGAACATTATCTCGGAAAGCAAAAATGGGTATGTTTGAGGGAATAGTGGTTCCAACAATGCTGTATGGTTGCGAGGCGTGGGCTATGGATAGAGATGTGCGCAGGAGGATGGATGTGCTGGAAATGAGATGTTTGAGGACAATGTGTGGTGTGAGGTGGTTTGATCGAGTAAGTAACGTAAGGGTAAGAGAGATGTGTGGAAATAAAAAGAGCGTGGTTGAGAGAGCAGAAGAGGGTGTTTTGAAATGGTTTGGGCACATGGAGAGAATGAGTGAGGAGAGATTGACCAAGAGGATATATGTGTCGGAGGTGGGGGGAACGAGGAGAAGAGGGAGACCAAATTGGAGGTGGAAGGATGGAGTGAAAAAGATTTTGTGTGATCGGGGCCTGAACATGCAGGAGGGTGAAAGGAGGGCAAGTAATAGAGTGAATTGGAGTCATGTGGTATACAGGGGTTGACGTGCTGTCAGTGGATTGAAGCAAGGCATGTGAAGCGTCTGGGGTAAACCATGGAAAGCTGTGTAGGTATGTATATTTGCGTGTGTGGACGTGTGTATGTACATGTGTATGGGGGGGGGGGGTTGGGCCATTTCTTTCGTCTGTTTCCTTGCGCTACCTCGCAAACGCGGGAGACAGCGACAAAGTATAAAAAAAAAAAAAAAAAAAAAAATGTGTCTGAATCTCATAAAACCTACTTTATTCATTTCAGGCTTAGTTAACTCTCATAGAGTTTGATTGAAGCATCTGAAATTTAAAGGTAATACCTGACACTATAAATACACTAATGAACATTTAATGAATACAAATTTGAGACTCGTGAGAAACTATACAGCTGATAATTGAAATACTGACCTGTGTTTTAGGCTTGGGTTTTGGGGGAACAAGGGCAAGAGTAACCTCTCTGATAATAACCTCAGCAAACTTCAGCACAGCTCCATAAAGAGCATATTGTATGCACAGAGATCCAAAACCCTGTGGAAAAGAAATCATACAGAATCCTTTGATCCACATTCCATTAAGCTTTGTTAGAAATATAATTCTTTAAGTCCTTTAACACTTTCCCTTATATGTTGGTCTAAAGTTAAAAAATCATAAATACCAAATGGCTTATTTGTTAAGCCATTCAATCCACACTCTGTGCATCAGTCTGCAGTGCTTCATAAATGACAGTTCTCTGTGGAGTTTACTCTCAAGGTACCATACCAGTGCCAACATTTTCATGATTGTGTTACTGAAAATAGGAGCTCAGGGGTTATTCACTTCTGAATAAACAATACATAACTTACTGGCAACACAGCTGATACATTGATCTATGCATAACAGATTACATGAAATGCCTTCATAAGAATAAATCTTAAGTCAGAAGTGACAAAATGAGCAAATTCTCCCATGAAAAAAATCCAACATGTTTAGGAAAGCTTGGGATCAGAAGATACAATAAGGACATGTATGAAGACCTATGTATGGATACAGAAATCAAGTTCCACCTCTGAACATAAACAGTGGATCAAGAATCTAGCCTGGCTAAATAGAAATGAATGTGAGGCCATGGTATACATTACCAGATCATGCAGGGCTTAAAATAGTTATGGATCTGACTAGTATACATACTTTTTTTCCAGATCTAAAGCTGTCCCTAATATACTCTTGTCACTGTACATTCTATCAACATGCGTATCAGTCCCTCAGAAATGCTACCAACAAATTCAGATGAATTTCATACATTAGTGTTGCTATTACTAGAAATTACACTTCATAATACTGGTAAACTAGTACCTTAAAAAGGCCTAAGAATCCTTCCTCTTGAAGTGTGGTGCTAAGACAATCAAAGAAGCCTTCATAGCGGGTGAGTATTGGTTTCACCTCATAACCTACATCCAAACTATCAATAATTGTGCGAGTGCCTTGCATGTGGAGTCTGTGGAACAATGAACCATTTCAATCAGTAACAATAATCTGTGCCGTTCATGATATATAATCAATACTTTTAAAGATACATAATGACAAAAGTTTGTGACAGTCTTCTAAAAGTGAACATAAATAGCTTCCTGTACAAACCTGTGAAGAATTGTCTCAAGAGGATACAGCAAAACATCTGATACAAGATGACCTATAAATGTAGACTGGAGACGGACAGATGCATCAACAAATGACCCAGAGTCCTTACTTACAGCACCCTGCAAAGGAAAAAAGGTCATTGGAAATAACAACGTAACATATTTCAAACAAATCCTCTTCCTTGCTCCATACATCTTGAAGGATCTTTTTCATCAGCAAACTCAAATTTCCATTTCACCCTTGGCTTACATCATCAGTCACTAAAGTTTTCTGCATTATTACTACTTCAAGATTATGAGGAACTTCGTCAGTAATTACAACACTCCTGAGATACTAATTCTACTCTATACTCAGCTAAACAATAAAGTAAGATCTGCATCTTCTGTAATATGCCTTCTTAGCCCCTTTATAAAAAGAGCTAGGTCTGATAAAACATACTTTGCTCTGCGTTGTGTGACTACATAAGCAGGTTCTCCAAGCTTTACCTTTCTCAGGAAATCTTCTGTGACACATAAAGTATCAATATCTGACTAAATAACCAATAGAAGACCTAGAAGGAGGAAGAAACATTAGAATGTGCCCCTGTCACACCTAGGTGAGACAAGAGCAACTGTAAGCAGAATGGGAAGAACTTACACTTGTATACTAAAGTTTAAAACAATATAGGAATTTGCCTCAAGGTACACTTAGCAAAATTTTCCTTATAACCACACACATGTATATGTATACACTGTTTCTTTTTTTTTAAATCTTAACTGCCTTTTCTGTTTCACACAGTGTCAGGAACAAATGAAGAATAGCCTCATTTCCATACATGTTATGTTTAAAGCCAAAAAACACATGGACAAAACCCTCTCCATCAACAAAGACTACATAACAAATCTAAACTCTAAACATCATCATCACCAAATTAGCCAATGAAAACAAAAGAGCAAACTGACCCTATTACCATAACAAAATGAACCATAAAACCAAAGCACACAACTCTGGCAAACAATGAAGAAAATCACCACCTCCAAAACCATCCTAACCACCACATAAACAACTCTTCTAACCAAAAACAACAACATTCCATCTCCTAAAGAACACAAGCATACGCATGAAATATTGCCCAAAAATTAGCCATATATGAACCATGTCACTTTAACACAATTCTTGAAATCCAACCTGACACAACTGCTCAGCCCTTCCTTCACTCCCAGTGACACTGACAACTCAATTAAAACCTTAAAGATCTCTCTTCAAAGAGGCCCTGACAACATAACAGATTTCCACATATACCACTTCAGCCCAAAAGTAATCCAAGCATATTAATGGGCATCTTTAACCCCTCTAGTTACACAACAAAATCCCAAACACATGGAAATTTACAAACATAACATCCATCCTAAAACTCTCCAACTCCTCTTCCCTCTACCAACCCATATTACTACAACTGACAAAATCCAACTAAAAAACTAATCCATAACTCAGTCAATCATAATATCCCACTTTCAATCATTACAGCACTGGTTAAGGTGGCACCAATGCAATATTTTTGTCCCTCATGTCGATTTATCCAACCAGCTTTGTTGCAGAGTTTGCACTGCATCATATTAGTGACACTATCAGCCAAGGTGATTCATGTCAGTCAGTATCAGTAGCATAGTTAGTTGGAGTACACAGTAATTACTGATAGATTGTAGTGTGGTGAAAAGTAAGAGAGGGGTGTGTGGCTAGTGACTTCCCCTCGCCATCTGGTCAAACCACAGCCATATATTTCCCAGGAATCACAGCATAGCACCTTCCAGCTCATAACACTGAAAGTCACAGGGCTTGCTTTCCTGCTGTCATCATGGATGAAGCCACTGCAGTTCATGAATATCAGCTCCCACTAAACAAAGGCAATGGAGGTGAAGATACCAGTTCCACCACTGAGAAAGACAGAGTGCCTTATAACAGCGACGATGAAAGTGACTATCTACCCTGTCCAAAGTAAGAAACTACATAAGCAGACATACAATCCTAAAGCTATTCCTGAAGCAGGAACACCCTAGACACCGAAAATGACCAGGCTTGACTTCCCTAACGGCAATAACCTCAATCAGATACATCAGTGGATGAACACTGGTAATATGGAAAACCTAGACATAACCATAATACTGAAACAGGATGAAGATAACCATGTCTTCAACACCAACTCCCAGGATTTCCCTTCAACTTCTGCTAGGCATCAAATATACTGACATCAACATTCTAGACTCATCATCCAAGTTGCCCTCCAAGAACACACTATTATCCATAACATCAAGATTGTGGACCCTGCCTCTTTCACAACTGACAAAGTCATCAATCTCCAATGGCTGCCTAACCACAAACTTGTTGCACTGAGGGTTGGTTGTCTTGAAATTTCATCTTACTTTTACTTCAGGCGAGCATATGGAAAGTACTACAAGATGTTAAAATACCAACACCCCTACTGTACATGCTTCAGATACCAGTGTTGGGAGAATATATTCTGCAAGTCTACCCCAACATGTGCAACCTGCTCCAGTGATCATGACATGAAGAACTGTGGACCTCTCAGTGGAGAACTACAATCATCATGAGATGTTTGGTGTACTTGCTTGAACATGTAGGTTGTCCCATGGCCACCCAAACCATCCAGAAGTGATTGGTGCAACAAATTACGAAGCAGCAACCACCTGCATCTCAAACCCCTCTGAGTGTTAGTTGAGTACAGGATAGGGAGCCATCAGAGCCCCATTTCCCTACCCCATACTGTAGGTGGGAAATCTTTACATCTCCAGCCATAACACATGCAGAGTCCACTATCACACCCACATTCATACCCTCTTCCACTCTGCCTAGCTCTTCAATACTTACATCCTTGGAATTCCTTGAGTCCCAATCATCCAGTTGCATCAGTTTCTAGTAAGCTGTACAATTTCAAGACAGTTTTACACAAGTGCATCAAAAAGAGGCAAACAGAAGCTGCAGGTTCAAAAGGAAGCCATGCACAAACTACAGAAGGAAGTTGCAGAGGCAACACACCAACTTACAAGAAATTCCAAGGAACTTCTTCAACTTCAGGAGAGCCACCGCCATTAGACAATGGATGCTATTATGCTGAGTATAATTGACTCTCTTGTTCTCTCCCTCCCTCCTCCCTTATTCTGTTGCCACAAGTGCCACCCATCCCACCCTTCTTTGCCATAGAAGAGTGTGTATCGTCATTTTAGCGTACCTGCCCCCCCCCCCCCCCCCCCCCCCCCCCCCCCCCCCCCGTCTTATGGATGTATGAGTTGATTTTGCCAATGACAGTAATAATGCTGAAAAAAGCCTACACTCTATATTGGCACAGAAACTTTCATTGATGAACTGACCACCTCTAGAGTGTACCTGGACTACTAACACAACATTCATTTTTGTGTACCTGGACAAAACAGCAAAATGGCTCACAATACTGTGCTTACAGTCATGTTGGAACATTGCTTCCATTAGGAAGAGGTTACCTGAACTTCACCATACATTCAACACAAGAGCCCTTAAATGCAATGTGCCTACAGGAATGAAGAGTCCCTGCCAGGTCAGAACCACCCAAATGATATTCCCTTTTTTTACTATAATCTTTGATCATTTAACTCATGTCTACGATATGTTGTGTAAACTATAGCCCATGTTCCCATTAGTGTTAAGAAGTCTGAAGGCTGTGGAAAGCAGTACCAAAGTATTACTCTATGCAAGTAAATCCACAATAAACTTCATAAAGTTATATGAACCGGTGGGAACGCTTGATTAGCAGACTTACCAGAATGTATCCAATCAAATCCAACTTTATTATGAAGGTATTCTAATGTAACACACAGATTAATTGGTAATTTCCCACCCAAAAGGGTAGCAGCAGTTAACACTACTGAAGTCACATGATAGTGTACAGGTTATGCGAGGAACTAGAGCCAACTCATCCACAGCAGGATCCTTGATCCAGGTGTAGGCTAGCAAATCTCTCATACTAAAGACTCTTTCATCACTGTCAATGATATGCAAAGTGATCACCATTCTACACTAACTAACTTTAATATTTCTAATACTATCCTCCCTGTGGAGTCATCCAAGTGAAAACGGCTCAAAATTACTGATGATCAGCATCAGAATATTATATATGTCCAGCTGGTATAAGTACTACGAGCGTAGTACTTTGGAGTAGTTCTATAAAATCCAAGTCGAAACTATCCAGCCATTATCAGAACCACTGAGACAGATTAGGAGACCCATGAACACATCTCAGCCTAACCCAAACAGATATCCTGCCTACTATCATAATCCCAACTTAAGAAATATGTTTCTTACAAGAAGAAATGGATAAGCTTAAAGGCAATCACACATGCCAAAAATGCTGGAACTATTACAGTTTACCCAAGCAACTGCCTAGCAGCATATGACTGAACTTGACAATCTAACTAGGAACATTTGTTAAAGGGCTACTCTTGCTCCTATCAGAAAGGCATGGAAAGACACAATAAGAAAATAAGTCAAGTCTCTCATTAAATCTTTTATAGAGAACCAATGACCTACTCAACACCTGGGCCACTACACCTAGTTTTGTGAATCTACCATGTGAAATGCAGGCTAAGCTAAATCTCTGACAAGAACATAGACAGACTAATCCACTTCATGATGAATATAGGTCATGGTGACTACAATACCCTACTCACAGACTCTTAACTTGATGCACCACTAAATAAAGGCAAAGCTATGATCCCAGGAAAGGATTGTATCACCTATGAAATCTTACAGCTCCTATACAGCATACCTGGCAATCCCCTTCTTGCTTTACATAACATGAGTTATGTAACATATGTTCTATCCAGCCCCTGGATGAACAGCCTATCATCCCAATACCTAACTTTACCTATATCAATGACAAATTGTTTATCATTTGAATAACCTTTGAGATGATTTTATGCATAAAAAGGGTGTACAAAGCTTTTTAACTCTGACCTCACAGATGCTTCTGAAATAGCCAATTGACACATATTCCTGTATTTTCCTTTTTTCCTTCATGCTTGTCTGCCATTTCCTGCATTAACAAGTTAGCACTAGGCACAAAGATAGAGAGACCAAATTCTCTCACATCCATTCTCTAGTTGTCATGTGTAATTAACTGAAACCACAGCCTTTATCTACAACCAATCCCCACAGACCTTTATCTAGTACCCTTGGCTCTTCATATTCCTTGGTACAATCCACTGACAGCACATTGACACCTGTATACATCACCCATGTGCATATCTTTCACCCTCCTGCACATTCAGGGCCCGAGCACTTAAAATCTTTTTCACTCCATCTTCCCACCTCCAATTTGGTGTTACTTTTCTCCTTGTCCACTTCACTTCTGATGCATACATGTTCTATGTCAACTTTTCCTCAGCCATTCCTTCCATAAGCCCAAACCATTTCAACACACTCTCTTCAGCTCTCTCAACCACACTCTTCTTATTATAACACTGCTCTTACCCTTTTATTACTTACTTCATCAGACCACCTCACATCATACAATGTTTTCAAACATTTCATTTCCAGCACATATACCCTCCTCTGCCCATGCCTCACATCCATACAACTTCACTAGAACTACCTATATCTTCAAAAATACTATTTTCTCCCTTCAAATAACCTCTCTTTCCACACATTCTTTAATGTTCCCAGAACCTTTGTCTCCTCACTTACCCTATGACTTTTGTTCACTTCAATGGTTCCATTTCCTGCTATGTTCACTCCCAGGTAAAAAACCATTTCAATACCTCCAAATTTTTTCCATTCATTCGAAGTAAAATTAATTTTTCTTTATTTGTTTTGTCGCTGTCTCCCGCGTTAGCGAGGTAGCACAAGGAAACACACGAAAGAATGGCCCAACCCACCCACATACGTATATACCACATATGTATATACACATGTATATACATACACGTCCACACACGCACATATACATACCAATACATCTCAACGTATACATATATATATACACACACAGGCATATACATATATACACAGGTACATAATTCATAGTCTGCCTTTATTCATTCCCATTGCCACCTCGCCATACATGAAATAACAACCCCCTCCCCCCTCATGTGTGCGAGGTAGCGCTACGAAAAGACAACAAAGGCCACATTCGTTCACACTCAGTCTCTAGCTGTCATATAATAATGCATCGTAACCACAGCTCCCTTTCCACATCAAGGCCCCACAGAACTTTCCATGGTTTACCCCAGACGCTTCATATGCCCTGGTTCAATCCATTGACAGCACGTCGACCCCGGTATACCACATCATTCCAATTCACTCTATTCCTTGCACACCTTTCACCCTCCTGCATGTTCAGGCCCCGATCACACAAAATCTTTTTCACTCCGTCTTTCCACCTCCAATTTGGTCTCCCACTTCTCCTCGTTCCCTCCACCTGACACATATATCCTCTTTGTCAATCTTTCCTCACTCATTCTCTCCATGTGACCAAACCATTTCAAAACACCCTCTTCTGCGCTCTCAACCACACTCTTTTTATTACCACACATCTCTCTTACCTCATTATTACTTACTCGATCAAACCCCCTCACACCACATATTGTCCTCAAACATCTCATTTCCAGCACATCCACCCTCCTGCGCACAACTCTATTCATAACCCATGCCTTACAACCATACAACATTGTTGGAACCACTATTCCTTCAAACATACACATTTTTGCTTTCCGAGATAATGTTCTTGACTTCCATACATTCTTCAAGGTCACATGGAGAGAATGAGTGAGGAAAGATTGACCAAGAGGATACATTTGTCAGAGGTGGAGGGAACGAGGAGAAGTGGGAGACCAAATTGGAGGTGGAAAGACGGGGTGAAAAAGATTTTGAGTGACTGCGGCCTGAATATGCAGGAGGGTGAAAGGTGTGCAAGGAATAGAGTGAATTGGAACGATGTGGTATACCAGGGTCGATGTGCTGTCAATGGATTGAACCAGGGCATATGAAGCGTCTGGAAAGTTCTGTGGGGCCTGGATGTGGAAAGGGAGCTGTGGTTTCGGTGCATTATTATATGACAGCTAGAGACTGAGTGTGAATGAATGTGGCCTTTGTTGTCTTTTCCTAGCGCTACTTCACACACATGAGGGGGAGGGGGTTGTTATTTCATGTGTGGCGAGGTGGCGATGGGAATGAATAAAGGCAGACAGCATGAATTATGTACATGTGTATATATGTATATGTCTGTGTGTGTATATATATATATGTATACGTTGAGATGTATAGGTATGTATATTTGCATGTGTGGACGTGTATGTATATACATGTGTATGTGGGTGGGTTGGGTCATTCTTTCATGTGTTTCCTTGCGCTACCTCGCTAAAATACTCACATCACCACTACTTGTTATCATCTACCCATTAGCCCCCTTCACTGAAGTTCCCATTTGTTCCCTTGTATTATGCACTTTATTTACCTCCTTCCAAAACATCTTTTTATTCTCCCTAAAATTTAATGATACTCTCTCACCCCAACTCTCATTTGCCCTCTTTTTCACCTCTTGCACCTCTTGACCTCCTGCCTCTTTCTTTTATACATGTCCCACTCATTTGCATTATTTCCCTGCAAAAATTGTCCACATGCCTCTCTCTTCACTTTCAATAATAATCTTACTTCTTCATCTCACCACTCACTACCCTTTCTAATCTGCCCACCTCCCACGCTTCTCATGCCACAAGCATCTTTTGCACAAGCCATCACTGATTCCCTAAATACATCCCATTCCTCCCCCACTCCCCTTACCTCCTTTGTTCTCACCTTTTTCCATTCTGTACTCAGTCTCTCCTGGTACTTCCTCACACAAGTTGTTCTCACCTTTTTCCATTCTGTACTCAGTCTCTCCTGGTACTTCCTCACACAAGTCTCCTACCCAAGCTCACTTACTCTCACCACTCTCTTCACCCCAACATTCGCTCTTCTTTTCTGAAAACCTCTACAAATCTTCACCTTTGCCTCCACAAGATAATGATTGGACATCCCTCCAGTTGCACCTCTCAGCACATTAACATCCAAAAGTCTCTCTTTCGCGCGCCTATCAATTAACACGTAATCCAATAACGCTCTCTGGCCATCTCTCCAACTTACATATGTATACTTATGTATATCTCTCTTTTTATACCAGGTATTCCCAATCACCAGTCCTTTTTCAGCACATAAATCTACAAGCTCTTCACCATTTTCATTTACAACACTGAACACCCCATGTATACCAATTATTCCCTCAACTGCCACATTACTCACCTTTGCATTCAAATCACCCATCACTATAACCTGGTCTCGTGCATCAAAACCACTAACACACTCATTCAGCTGCTCCCAGAACACTTGCCTCTCATGATCTTTCTTCTCATGCCCAAGTGCATATGTACCAATAATCACCCATCTCTCTCCATCAACTTTCAGTTTTACCCATATCAATCTAGAATTTACTTTCTTACACTCTATCACATACTCCCACCACTCCTCTTTCAGGAGTAGTGCTACTCCTCCCCTTGCTCTTGTCCTTTCACTAACCCCTGACTTTACTCCCAAGACATTCCCAAACCACTCTTCCCCTTTACCCTTGAGCTTTGTTTTACTCAGAGCCAAAACATCCAGGTTCCTTTCCTCAAACATACTACCTATCTCTCCTTTTTTCTCATCTTGGTTACATCCACACACATTTAGACACCCCAATCTGAGCCTTCAAGGAGGATGAGCACTCCCCGCATGACTCCTTCTTCTGTTTCCCCTTTTAGAAAGTTAAAATACAAGGAGGGGAGGGTTTCTGGTCCCCCGCTCCCATCCCCTTTAGTCGCCTTCTACGACACGTGAGGAATGCGTGGGAAGTATTCTTTCTCCCCTATCCCCAATAATACCAGTGAAATCAGACAAATCTATTCTTAAGTAGTTTGTTAGAGTAAGATTAATGAAGCTTTTGATAATTCTGAATGCCTGTATTAGATCACCTCTTCAACTTCTTTTTTCTAAGCCATGTAGATTTATTTCATTGGCTCACATAAGATTTGTTTCTCAGTCCATGAATCATCTTAGCTTGCCCCTGTACTCTCTCCAATCTATTTAAATCTTCTTTCAAGTATGGTGACAAAAAATGAGCACTGTATTCAAGCTGGAAATGCACCAATGATTTGGAAAGAGCGAGGATAATTTCCCTGGACTTAAATTCAACTGCTTTACCAAGCATTTTGTTTGCCATTTTAACAGCTTTTGTGCACTGCTTACTTAGCTTTAGGTCACCAGGCTTAATTCCATCAAAGTCTTCCTCCTCCTTTACCTTCTGTAGTTCAACAGAGTTCAAACTGCGGCGATCTTTTTTTCTATGTTGGAGACTCCAGTCAGAGACAAAAGTCTACAGCAAGGAGAGGCCTTAATTGAAATACAAAGAGGATTATGAAAGGGAAAAGGAAACAAGGGAAAGGATTTATGAATTTTGGAGGAAGTGAAAAAAAAACTTGTTTAAAATAAGTCAGGTCATGATTATTGGGAAAGACATGAGAGAATATAGAGTTCCAAAGCTTTGAGGTGTAGGGAAAGAAACAGTTATCAAAACAGCCCATCCCAAGCTGCCAACGGTCACACAGTAATCATGTGATGCAGCATCTTGAGAATTGTGTGGTCTAGCTAGTGGTATGGGTACACAAGCAGCTAGTTCTCAAGAGCAAAAACCTTAAGTAATACCTATGGAAGAGGAAATGTGAACCAATATTTTAGCATAGACCAAGCAATTTAAGTTTTGAAGCTAGCCTAGAGGAGTTTATAAGTCAGACTTCCTACAACTCAACACTGTCAAGTAAGTATGCTGAACTATAACCACCTCAGATGTGAGAGCAGTACTCCAACTGTTCAGAGGAAACAAAATTTGACATCTAAACAGAATTCCCAGTTGCTTAGAGACAAGCTTAGCTATTTCTGTAATGTTAGGTTTCTACGAAACAATGGATGTTACAGTAAAACCAAGGATGCTCAATCAGTCAAGAGGTAGAACTACAGAACTGTCAAAGGAGACAGGGAAGCTGTGATGAGTTTTCGACAGGGAGACCGGTAGAAAGTGAGTCTTGGAGGCATTAAACTTAACCAGAGTTTGTCCAACCCACTGAGAAATCCTGTCCAAGTCTGAGTTTAATGAGGAAGTTGTGTCGGGAGAATATGCAGATAGAATGTGAGAAGAAGAATCGGAGGATGTAGAGGAATGCACATTTGGTAATTTGTGGAGAAAATTGTTGATAAAAAGAAGAAAAAGTGTTGGGGACAGGACAGCACCTTGAGGGACACTGCTATTGATGGAGAAAAGCTGAACAACAACCATGAAGATAGAACGTCCTGAGAGGAAGCTAAATATGAGGGAGGAAAGTAAAGGAGGAAAGCTAAAAAAGGGGAGATAAGGGATGAAATAAAACTTTGGATATGTCAAGGGCAACTACATAGAATTCCCAGAAATCTTTCAGGGATGATGAAAAGACATTACTAAGACAGGAAAGAATATCACCAGTGAATCTCACCTAATGAAAACCGTACTGGTAATTGGTGAGAATACCACAAGATTCAATATGTTTAAGGATATTGAAGTTGAGGAGATTCAAAGACTTGGAATGGCAGATGTCAAAGCAACAGGATGATAGTTAGAGGAGATGGAATGTGACAATGCATGCTCCCAGGAAGGAGGAAAAGTTCTGGTTTTTACACAGGAACAGAACAAACAAGCAAGCACAGGTGCAAGTTCAGAGGCACCTTCTTTCAGTACATTGGGATAAATGCCTCAGGAACATAAATCTTGATTGTGACCACAGACCAATTTTCTGACATCCTAAAAATGATGACAGACCGTCATCATAATGACAGAGATGATGACTTGTGCCTGTTTCTTCATGATGTATCACTTGTGAGATGAAGATGCTCATTTTCTTGATCAGGTGTTAGGTTTAAGCCTAATTTGCCAAAGCAGTATTGATTGCTTAAAAGTTTCTACTTCCTTACTGTATCAGAATACATTTTCTTTCCCTTGCAGTTTCTGATTAAGTTCATTTAGCTTTGAGAAAATGTCTGCTAAATATGAAAGCTTCAGGGTCCACTTATCATTGCAAAAAAGTCTGCCATGCTAGATAAATTTTTTCTCCAGAAGGAAAATATGAATCTCCATCCTCAGCTCATAAACTCTCATCAAAATTCTGCCACAGGAAAGCCACCAATATTATGTATGATACAACAGGTGTTCATGATCAGCTCCCATCTCCAGGCACATTTCAAACAATTAACTGTGAAGTGAACTTCCTTTGATTATGTTGATAGTTTTTCACCATCTCCAGAACACCTCTTGAGACCAACTGGGATAACTTTGGATAGTGCTTAACAGTAGATGAAGCAATGTTTCCAGGTAACATCATTACTGGCTGCCTGTATTTTCAGTCACAGCCCCACTGTTTTTTCCAATCATGTTTGTTGCTCCATCAGTTGTAATTCCTTTCCAGTTGACCCAATTCAGTTTGTATTTTCCAACTATACAGTCATTCAACACTATATCTCAGATCCCAATGTATTTGTAGGTAACCTATGGTTAAGCAACAGAGAAAGTATTCCAAGAAGTCATCTTTTCATATGTATCTCTCATAAACCAGGAGTATTGCGCACTTACATATATATATCAGTACTTTCGTCTGTGGGGATAGGGGAGAAAGAAAACTTCCAAAGCATTCCTCACGTGTCATAGAAGGCGACTAGAGGGGATGGAAGTGGGGAGCTAGAAACCCTCCACTCATTGTATTTTGACTTTCGAAAAGGGGAAACAGAAGAAGGAGCCATGCGGGGAGTGCTAATCCTCCTTGAAGGCTCAGATTGGGGTGTCTAAATGTGTGTGGATGCAACCAAGATGAGGAAAAAAGAGAGATATGTAGTACGTTTAAGGAAAGGAACCTGGATGTTTTGGCTCTGAGTGAAACGAAGCTCAAGGGTAAAGGGGAAGAGTGGTTTGGGAATCTTTTGGCAGTAAAGTCAGGGGTTGGTGAGAGGACAAGAGCAAGGGAAGGAGTAGCACTACTCCTGAAACAAGAGTGGTGGGAGTATGTGATAGAGTGTAAGAAATTAAACTCTGGATTGATATGGGTAAAACTGAAAGTGGATGGAGAGAGATGGGTGATTACTGGTGCCTTATGCACCTGGGCATAAGAAGAAAGATCATGAGGCAAGTGTTTTGGGAGCAGATGAGTGAGTGTGTTAGTAGTTTTGATGCACGAGACTGGGTTATAGAGATGGGTGATTTGAATGCAAAGGTGAGTAATGTGACAGTTGAGGGAATAATTGGTGTACATGGGGTGTTCAGTGTTGTAAATGGAAATGGTGAACAGCTTGTAGATTTATGTGCTAAAAAACGACTGGTGACTGGGAAAACCTGGTTTAAAAAGGGAGATATACATAAGTATATGCATGTAAGTAAGAGAGATGCCCAGAGAGCATTATTGGATTATGTGTAAATTGATAGACATGCAAAAGAGAGACTTTTGGATCTTAATATGTTGAGAGGTGCAACTGGAGGGATGTCCAATCATTATCTTGTGGAGGCGAAGGTGATGATTTGTAAAGGTTTTCAGAAAAGAAGAGAGAATGTTGGGTTGAAGAGAGTGGTGAGAGGAAGTGAGCTTGGGAAGGAGACTTGTGGGAGGAAGTACCGGGAGAGACTGAGTACAGAACAGAAAAAGGTGAGAGCAAAGGACATAAGGGGAGTGGGGGATGTATTTTGGGAAGCAGTGATGGTTTGCACAAAAGATGCTTGTGGTATCAGAAGTGGGAAGATTAGAAAGGGTAGTGAGTGGTGGGATGAAGAAGTAAGATTATGAGTGAAAGAGAAGAGAGAGGCATTTGGACGATTTTTGTAGGGAAATAGTGCAAATGACTGGGAGATGTATAAAAGAGGCAGGAGGTCAAGAGAAAGGTGCAAGAGGTGAAAAAGATGTCAAATAAGAGTTGGGGTGAGAGTACCATTAAATTTTAGGGAGAATAAAAAGATGTTTTGGAAGGAAGTAAATAAGGCGCATAAGACATGAGAACAAACGGAAACATCGAAGAAGGGGGATAATGGGGAGGTAATAACAAGTAGTGGTGATGTGAGGAGATAGAGTGAGTATTTTCAAGGTTTGTTGAATGTGTTTGATGATAGAGTGGCAGGTATAGGGTGTTTTGGTCGAGGTGGTGTGCGAAGTGAGAGGGTTTGAGAGAATGATTAGGGAAACAGAGAAGAGGTAGCAAAAGCTTTGCGGAAGATGAAAACCGGCAAGGCAGTGGGTTTGGATGGTATTGCAGTGGAATTTATCAAAAAAGGGGGTGACTGTGTTGGTGACTGGTTGGTAAGGATATTCAATGTATGTATGACTCGTGGTGAGGTGCCTGAGGATTGGTGGAATGCATGCACAGTGCCATTGTACAAAGGCAAAGGGGATAAAGGTGAGAGCTCAAATTACAGAGGTATAATCTTTTGAGTATTCCTGGTAAATCATATGGGAGGGTATTGATTGAGAGGGTGAAGGCATGTACAGAGCATCAGATTGGGAAGAGCATTGTGATTTCAGAAGTGGTAGAGAATGTGTGGATCAGCTGTTTGCTTTGAAGAATGTATGAGAGAAATACTTAGAAAAGCAAATGGATTTGTATATAGGATTTATGGTTCTGGAGAAGGCATATGATAGAGTTGATAGAGATGCTCTGTGGAAGGTATTAAGAATATATGGTGTGGGAGGAAAGTTGCTAGAAGCAGTGAAAAGTTTTTATCAAGGATGTAAGGCATGTGTACGAGTAGGAAGAGAGGAAAGTGATTGGTTCTCAGTGAATGTTGGTTTGCGGCAGGGGTGTGGGATGTCTCCATGGTTGTTTAATTTGTTTATGGATGGGGTTGTTAGGGAGGTGAATGCAAGAGTTTTGGAGAAAGGGGCAAATATGCAGTCTGTTGTGGATGAGAGGGCTTGGGAAGTGAGTCAGCTGTTCACTTATGATATAGTGCTAGTGGCTGATTCGGATGAGAAACTGCAGAAGCTGGTGACTGAGTTTGGTAAAGTGTGTGAAAGAAGAAAGCTGAGAGTAAATGTGAATAAGAGCAAGGTTATTAGGTATAGTAGGGTTGAGGGACAAGTCAATTGGGAGGGAAGTTTCAATGGAGAAAAACTGGAGGAAATGAAGTGTTTTAGATATCTGGGAGGGGATTTGGCAGCGGATGGAACCATGGAAGCAGAAGTGAGTCACAGGTTGGGGGAGGGAGCGAAAGTTCTGGGAGCGTTGAAAAATGTGCAGAAGGCGAGAACATTATCTCAGAAAGCAAAAATGGGTATGTTTGAAGGAAAAGTACTTCCAACAATGTTATATGGTTGCGAGGCGTGGGCTATAGATAGAGTTGTGTGGAGGAGGGTGGATGTGTTGGAAATGAGATGTATGAGGACAATAAGTGGTGTGAGGTGGTTTCATTGAGTACTTAATGAAAGGGTACGAGAGATGTGTGGTAATAAAAAGTGTGTGGTTGAGAGAGCAGAAGATGGTGTATTGAAATGGTTTGGTCACATGGAGAGAATGAATGAGGAAAGATTGACAAAGAGGATATATGTGTCAGAGGTGGAGGGAACGAGGAGAAGTGGGAGACCAAATTGGAGGTGGAAAGATGGAGTGAAAAAGATTTTGAGTGATTGGGGCCTCAACATGCAGGAGGGTGAAAGGCATGTAAGGAACAGAGTGAATTGGAGCAATGTGGTATATGCTGTCAATGGAATGAACCAGGGCATGTGAAGCATCTGGGGTAAACCATGGAAAGTTTTGTGGGGCCTGGATGTGGAAAGGGAGCTGTGGTTTCGGTGCATTATACATGACAGCTAGAGACTAAGTGTGAACGAAATGTGGCCTTTGTTGGCTTTTCCTAGTGCTACCTCATGTGCATGTAGGGGAGGGGGTTGTCATTTCATGTGTGGCAGGGTGGCGACTGGAATGAATAAAGGCAGCAAGTATGAATTATGTATATCTGTATATATGTATACATCTGTGTATGTATATACATGTATATGTTGAAATGTATAGGTATGTATATGTGCATGTGTGGACATGTCTGTATATACATGTGTATGTGGGTGAGTTGGGCCATTCTTTCATCTGTTTCCCTGTGCTACCTCACTAACGCGGGAAACAGCAACAAAGTATAACAGAATAAATAAATACTTTCATCAAGCTGAATAGCAAATTTTCCAGCAGACTGTAGACGTGACACCAGCTGAAATTCTAAATATTCCACAATATCACTTGTCCATCAAGACACTGCTGTATCACTGAAAGGGACACATTTTATCTTGTCTGCCAACTTTTCATCAAGAACCAAAGCAGATGGGAGAACAAGTTTCTCACCGTACTTTTGCAAAGTGATAGGAAACTAAATATGATGCCAGTAGTTCTTTGTCATTAAGAGTGGTTGCTTTATTGAGAACTTTCACTGACATCTTCCTTTGCTCCTTTCTTCTCTGGAAATACTCAATGGGTATTCCAATGAGATCAACATACTTTGTCTCTAGATATCTGTTTGATTTTGATGGTTTCAACCTTTCATTTGCAAGAACTTCACTGCAAATCACACACTGTGGTTCTTTTTCCTGTTCACACCTAACAAAGCCATACTTCAGAAATTCATTGATGTACTACATTGTCCATGACTTAACTTTCTTCTTGGCAGGCGGCTCAGAAGAGGAGGCTGATGAGCATGAGGCCTCTCCCATGCTCGACACACGCCTCTCTGCTTGTGTATCTTTATCAGGTGCACATGAACTTGATGACTGAGCAGCAACTTTACTTCTTAGAACAAACTGATGTATTCTGTTAAAGCATTGGGCATAACGTATAACTAAAGAAGGGACAATGTTCACGCTCCCGTGGTACAAATGTAGCTGAGGATAAGTTCGTTTCTGTGGTGAGTGAAATTATTTCTGAACGCGTACAAGTCCTGTCTCTTCCTACCATCCTCTCTCTCTCTCTCTCTCTCTCTCTCTCTCTCTCTCTCTCTCTCTCTTATATTTATGACTACTTATGGACTACTTCTATGATGATGACGATGTTGATTATTACTATCATTATTATTATTATCATTATTTTCATTCATTTTATTTATCTATTTTGCTTTGTCGCTGTCTCCTGCATTTGCGAGGTAGCACAGGGAAACAGACAAAAGAAATGGCCCAACCCACCCCATACACATGTATATACATACACGTCCACACACGCAAATATACATACCCATACATCTCAATGTACACATATATATACACACGCAGACACATACATATATACACATGCACACAATTCACACTGTCTGCCTTTATTCATTCCCATCGCCACCTCGCCACACATGGAATAACATCCCCCTCCCCCCCTCATGTGTGCGAGGTAGCGCTAGGAAAAGACTACAAAGGCCCCATTCGTTCACACTCAGTCTCTAGCTATCATGCAATAATGCCCAAAACCACAGCTCCCTTTCCACATCCAGGCCCCACACAACTTTCCATGGTTTGCCCCAGACGCTTCACATGCCCTGATTCAATCCACTGCCAGCACGTTGACCCCGGTATACCACATCGATCCAATTCACTCTATTCCTTGCCCGCCTTTCACCCTCCTGCATGTTCAGGCCCTGATCACTCAAAATCTTTTTCACTCCATCTTTCCACCTCCAATTTGGTCTCCCACTTCTCGTTCCCTCCACCTCCGACACATATATCCTCTTCATCAATCTTTCCTCACTCATTCTCTCCATGTGCCCAAACCATTTCAAAACACCCTCTTCTGCTCTCTCAACCACGCTCTTTTTATTTCCACACATCTCTCTTACCCTTACATTAATTACTCAATCAAACCACCTCACACCACATATTGTCCTCAAACATCTCATTTCCAGCACATCCACCCTCCTGCGCACAACTCTATCCATAGCCCATGCCTCGCAACTACTTACTATCAATAGTTCATTTGTTATATATCTTGATACATAATCCAATCATTACTGTTCAACTGTTGTAAACTTCACTTACCATGTAAAATGCTGAATTATATATTCACTGTTGTCCTACCCTTGTTAACACTTGTCTATGTAACCTATAATATATTTCAGTAAATGAAGCACAGTTCCAGGGCCTTTTGCACAATCTGTATTTGCTTTTGTGCAACAAACAAAAGAATGGGTATGAGTAAATGAATTAGTAACTTGTGGCAAAAATATAAAAAACTCACATTTCACCCGTTAGTTAAAGCTTCAGAAACAATCACTTCTTATGCAACACACTGGATGATTTCAATCAGCTCTAATCTCCTTACTGCACAGATAACAGACACCAACAACATTGCATTCACCACCATTTCCAACTCATTCTTAAACAAAAGATTCTTAACAGAATCTTCAACATAAATAACGAAAAAAAGGTCAACTAACTTCAAAGCTGGCTGTTGAGCCAGTCACCAATTCAGACTTTACCTCCAATAACCATAAGCCCTATTATGATATGCATGAAGCTGGTTAGAGTACAAAATTTGCCTAGATTAAATCAAATCATCTTTGTGGTAAGACTATCAACCATGATAAGACTCAACCCAATATTATACATACCAGGACATATGCTGAGACTTTTTAATCTTACTGCTTAACTGTCAATATAAATGCAGTCAATTTCTTAAAAAACTATAAATAAGCATATGTTGTGTATATCATAAAAATACTTCAGCATCTGCTGAGATAATAATGCATATAACCTGCTTTTCCTGGTCTTCTCTGTGAAAGCGTCTCAAGACTTGGGATGTAATTGTTGACACAGCATTACCAATAAGGTACTGAAGGATGCCATGAGATACCGTTGGAACTATCAGTAACCAAACCGGAAGCATACGTCCTGAAAAAATTGCAAGACTTATTACTGATGTGATAATTTCTGATAAATGATATTTCCAACTAAAATAAAACTTGAGGAAGCGCTACATATTGCTGTATGTCACTGCATGGTGGGTCTGTATCAGCATACTGTCTATGGCAGTGCACGAAATAAAAATGGATTCTAAGAAAACTGTATGTGGATTTCATGGATCAGATAAGTAAGGAATAAGCAAATAAGAGGGTGATAGGGTGATGTGAAAGAAGTGGAAAGAATGGATGCATCTAATGTGTAATGTAGCATGGAAACAGAAGGTTGGGCCTGAGGATTAGGTGAAAGCTATTACTGTTCCTTTATTCAAAGGAAAGGTGCTAAGGATGTACATAACAATTATAGGAAAATAGGTGTGTTAAGTACATCAGGAAAAGTATATGCAAGAATATTAATTGACAGAGTGATGAAAGTGACTGAATGCAGAATAAGTAAAGAGCAAGGGGGTTTTAGGAAAGGTAGGGGATGTTATGATCAGATTTTTGTATTACAGAGCAAGGGGGTTTTAGGAAAGGTAGAGGATGAGGGTTAGATTTTTGCAATTAAGATGACCTTGGAAAAGTATTTAGCAAATGGTAAGAAGTTGAATGCAGCTTTTATGGATCTGCAGAAAGCGTATGACATACTTGAGTAGAATGCTTTGTGGGATGTGTTAAGGATATATGGTATAGGGGAACAACTGTTGGCTGGTGTAACAGCCTTCTATAGAGGAGCAAATGCATGTGTGAGAGTGGATGGAGAGCTGAGTGAAAGTTTTGAAATATATGTAGGTGTGAGGCAGGGCTGTGTGATGTCACCATGGCTTTTTAATATATATGTATGGATGGAGTGATAAGAGATGAAAGCAAAACTAGGAAAAAGGGGTGCAGAGATGGAGAGTGGCAGTGAGATATGGTGGCTAGAGGCAAGCCTGTTTGTGGATGATAATGTATTGTTTGCAGAGAGAGAAGAGGAGTTGCTGATGATTGTGTGTCTTATGATGTAAGCAGAGGAGATGGAATGTAAATGCCAGTCATAGTAAAGTAATGGTGTTTGAAAGGAAATGGAGGGAAAGTATAGATTTTTTTTTTAAAACCATACAGAGCGATAGAAGAAAGTGTACTAAATTGTGCAGTGGATATGGCGAGAAAAAGACTGGAAGAAGTAAGGGAATTCAAGTATCTTGGAGCTGTCATGGGTAAGTGTGGTGATATGGAAGGAGAGATAAGGGAGAGAGCAGTACAAGGTAGAAGAGTCATTGGGTCCCTTAATAGAATAATGAAGGTAGAGGTGTAAGTATGGAAGTGACGAGAGGATTATAGGACAAGATAGTCCTCCCAAACCTGACCTATGCAGCTGAAACATGGACATGGAATGGGGCACAGAGGTCAAGAATCCAGGCTGTGGAAAAGAGCTATTTAAGAAGAGCATGTGGTGTGATTAGGTGGAATGAAGAAAGAAATGAAAGTGTGTATGAGAGATGTGGTATGACAAGGAATGCAAAGGAGTAAATTGAGGAGTGGTAGAATGGGTGAAATATAATACTTTAATGTGGTTTAGGCAAGTGGAAAGAATGTAAGGCTGGGAGTTTACAAGGACTGTGTATGATAGTACAATTATAGAGGTGTGAGTAAAAGATCCTCTATGACTTGTGCAAATAGGGTGGAGGAAGACTGAAGGGAAAGAAACAGGAAGAATGTAAAGACAGGGATAAATGGAGACTCTTTTGCTGTGGCCACCACTTGATGGGAGTTCCTGGAAGAAACAGGCAACAGATATAGATAGATAGACAGACAGACGTGCCAAAATCATATGTGCACAAGACTTCACATGACACACTGCCATGTATACATCGAAAGGCATACAGGATACAGACAGACTTATAACATTTTGAAAAGCATGTATAGTTTTCTAGCTCTTATTTCTGTTCTAATACCGGAAACCCAGCAGTAGTATAAAAGATATTCAGGCTTCCTGTAGGCTGATTAACCATCAATATTCAAGACAATGATATCTGCTTTCACTGTAAAAGAAACTACAAAATTTTTTTCCATACCTATCTGTCTTCCCCATCTTAACAAGGTAACAATAAATACAACAGGTCTAAGTGGGAGTACTCATCTAAGTACAATGTGCCCAAGAGGAGTTCTTTACCTCATGTCAAGAACTTGCCAAGAAAAAAAAATGCCTGCTATAAATATGAATGTATGTGGCCAAATCACAGACTTCATTTCACTATTTCATTTTCACCATAATACTTCGTATCAAATCCAGCTAGAACTCTGTGCGATTACAGAAAGGACAATAAAAAAAAATTGGGAGTAACAGAAATATGCTACAACTGCAAAAAAAAAATTACAGTATAAACATGAGGAGCCCTACAGGAATAATTTGCTCATCATAGCTCAGTAAGAGCCTGTACGGAAAAGTTGACCCTGATGTTGATGACTTAACCTGAATAAAACTGATTCTCCATGAAACAAAGACACTATACCAAATAAACTCCAGTAGTGAACTATAGCATTTAACTTGAAAAAATTCTTAGTACACAATTCATGCTAAACAACAAGGCCCTATTATATACTTTAAAATTTCCTATAAACCTTAAAAAAGAGATTTTTAAATATACTTTCCCAACATCAAAAACAAAATCTATAAGCCATCACTAGCATATGAAACAACTGTTTTCTGCTTTCACTATAAGAAAAACTACAATATTTTGTGATATCAAAATGGTTTGAGTTGAAAAAATGGGTAACAAGTGACCCCATGACTGGACCACATAAGGATTCAAGAATTTTGTCTCAACATCTTTATTTCTGAGTCAAGAGCAAAATGAGTTACAAAATTTTCTCAATCTACCCATGCTGGAGGAAAGGATAATATGGAAGACATGATAATCACCAGTCAAGCCACTGTTATTCCTAGTAGAGGTACACCACTGACTTCCCATCATTCTTGGTTCCAAAGCCTTGCCGGATTAACCATTTTGCCAGACCAACCATGGTCACATAATAATAATTCAACACACCTCTACCCACTAATCATACATCTCCCATGTTTCTAAAGTATACCATGGACTACTAGAAATTTGAATTAAACAAATATCAAATGTCTGAGCACCCTAGGATGGGAAGTCTGTCCTTAGATTGTTTGAATCCTATGAGGTCTTTGTCTTCTGTTGTTAGTGTTTTCCTAGGTGTGCATCACCAGAATAATGCAGTTTCATCAGCATTATGCACCAGCTCAGGACTGAGGTGCTCGTCAGCTACGAGTTTCAAAAATTCGTCCACATACTCAGCAGCTCCTTCGTGGTTTTCAGACAGCTTCTCTCCGCACACTTGATTCATGGAAATTCCATAATGCTTCTTGAATCATTGAAGCCACCCTTCACTACAGTCACACTCATGTTGTATTTCAAGTTCTTTATGGAACAACTCAGCCTGGTCCATTATCATGCTACCTGACAAATCCACTCCATCACTCTGATGCTGTCGAAACCATTTCATCACTCGATCATGCTCAGTACTCTTACCATCTTTCATAGTTTTTCTAATCGTCATTTGCTTCTTGGAATCGCTGTCTACATAGAATTTCAATATTTTCTCCCTTTGCTTCTTGGAATCACTGTCTGCATAGAATTTCAATATTCTCTCCCTTTGCTTCTTGGAATCACTGTCTGCATAGAATTTCAATATTTTCTCCCTTTGCTTCTTTATATCATAAACAGTTGATGAACCAATACTGTAGATGTCACACAGCTTATGCACCGAAACACCATGGTCCATTTTTTTCAACAGTTCTACTTTACCTTGGATCGACATGGACCGGTGTTTGTGTTTGACACCATGACTGACACTTTCATATTTATGTTTGACACCATGACTGACACTCTCATATGTCTTAAAAGCCATAGCTAGGGTTAAATTTAAGCAAAATAAGCTAAGAATCTCACAGAATTGTGGTATCACCACCAACAAGTGCAATATAAAGAATGTAAATAAGCGCACCCTACAACAACGCCATCTATGGCCGCCCAGTAAACTAGTCTGGTAGCAGCAGTAATTTCAAGTTCCCTCATAAGTTTGTCTGAACTAAAGGAGGTGCCGAACCATCAGCTGCCAGAAACTCGGTGGTGTACCTGTATACAGAAATGGCATGTCTGAAGGACTTGGATCATGCACAAATAAGTAAGAAAATTATACTAGACTTGAGAGAAACAAGTGTAGTCATGACTGACAATCTACAAAGAGTTCCAGACAGGCACCAGCTATGATCACTATATGATTGATGAAACAGCAAACAAGATCAGATTTCACTATGATCACTATATGATTGATGAAACAGCAAAACAAGATCAGATTTCACTATCAGCTTCAAGGGGCAAATTACAGAAATTCAAATGTGAAATGGAGCTGCAGGTTGATGGAAAACCTACTCTGTCACCAAACCACTACATAAGGAGAATTCTAAAAGGTACACTATGTACTAAGTGAATTAAATTTCTTTCTTGTATATGGATAAGGAAATTTTATGAAAGATATCTTAAGTATACAATACAATACACTCAAATCAAAGTATGCAACACCTGCTTGGTTGTCCAACTTATTAAGATATATAGATTGTCTGAAGGTCCAAAGGAAAGCACTAAAAACCATCTGTCATCACTGACTCTTCCAAATGCATTGGGTATATCATGTTAATGGAGCATCTCAAATCTCTCATACACATTCTCAACCCATGTCTAGCATGTTAGAGTGAATCATGAAATTTAATGCTGAAATGAGCTGCTAACTTCATTTACTTCACCCTCCAAGGTGATACATTAAATGAAATCAGAGTCTCCACTCATACTGCCTCCACACATAGACAAGACTTCCACTGTATTCTACAGGATCTGAATTATGTCTAGCCCTGACTAACTCTCTTGGCATCTAGCCATCTTTTCCATAGTCTAGATCTCCTTTGTAATGTCTTACTCTTCTACATCTTTTCCTCTCTCTTCATATCTGTAATCCTACTATACCAGTAACAATGCATCTATAAGTGTTCTCTCCATCTCTTGCAAACTTCATCCTTTCTCACTAACATTCTCCCAGAATTATCTTACATAGAATCACTTTGTTAAATTGGCATACACTTTCACTAACTTCTTTTGTATTTAAGTATAAAAATGTAATAATTTTTTTTTTTTCTTTATACTTTGTCGCTGTCTCCCGCGTTTGCGAGGTAGCGCAAGGAAACAGACGAAAGAAATGGCCCAACCCCCCCCCATACACATGTATATACATACGTCCACACACGCAAATATACATACCTACACAGCTTTCCATGGTTTACCCCAGACGCTTCACATGCCTTGATTCAATCCACTGACAGCACGTCAACCCTGGTATACCACATAGCTCCAATTCACTCTATTCCTTGCCCTCCTTTCACCCTCCTGCATGTTCAGGCCCCGATCACACAAAATCTTTTTCACTCCATCTTTCCACCTCCAATTTGGTCTCCCTCTTCTCCTTGTTCCCTCCACCTCCGACACATATATCCTCTTGGTCAATCTTTCCTCACTCATCCTCTCCATGTGCCCAAACCACTTCAAAACACCCTCTTCTGCTCTCTCAACCATTGATAAAAAAATTTTCTCTCTCCAGGGTCAGCTTTTCTTGTGAACTACAAAAGAATCCCCATGGATCTCTGGAAGTTACAAGCCTTAACCCCTTACCCTCTGGTTATCTTAATGCCTCTCACCCTTCACAAACCACCCAAACAGTGGTTGCAACAAAAGCTCACTTCACAACTCCCCCCCTCTAATAAGAAGTCATCACCTGGTGATGGCATCATCATGCCATCAGCAATCAGGTTGCACCAGACCACCACCATATAATCCTCCAAACCTTCAAGTGTGTCAGATGCATTTAGATTTATTCATCGTTTCCAGATAGCTTTTGACACATGGCCATACACCTGTGACGTGTGCATTGTCATGGCTTTGTGGAGCAACCTGGGACAACGTGAAGCTTTCCTAGGTTATTTCACCTGACTGGTCCCAGTCAGCTGATATACATGGGGTCCAACCATTTACCACGATAAGTATTCCTTGCTTCTTCTACGGTGTACTTTACATGTGTATATACATATGCCATACACATGATCAATCAATTCTTATTCATTCCTTCATTTATTTATTTTACTTTGTCACTGTCTCTCGTGTTAGCGAGGTAGCGCAAGGAAACAGACGAAAGAATGTCCCAACCCACCCACATACACATGTATATACATACCCGTCCACACATGCAAATATACACACCTATACATCTCAACGTATACATATATATACACACACAGACATATATATATATATATATATATATATATATATATATATATATATATATATATATATATATATATTTTTTTTTTTTTTTTTTTTTATACTTTGTCGCTGTCTCCCGCGTTTGCGAGGTAGCGCAAGGAAACAGACGAAAGAAATGGCCCCACCCCCCCCCCCCCCCCCATACACATGTACATACACACGTCCACACACGCAAATATACATACCTACACAGCTTTCCATGGTTTACCCCAGACGCTTCACATGCCTTGCTTCAATCCACTGACAGCACGTCAACCCCTGTATACCACACGACTCCAATTCACTCTATTTCTTGCCCTCCTTTCACCCTCCTGCATGTTCAGGCCCCGATCACACAAAATCTTTTTCACTCCATCTTTCCACCTCCAATTTGGTCTCCCTCTTCTCCTCGTTCCCTCCACCTCCGACACATATATCCTCTTGGTCAATCTCTCCTCACTCATTCTCTCCATGTGCCCAAACCATTTCAAAACACCCTCTTCTGCTCTCTCAACCACGCTCTTTTTATTTCCACACATCTCTCTTACCCTTACGCTACTTACTCGCTCAAACCACCTCACACCACACATTGTCCTCAAACATCTCATTTCCAGCACATCCATCCTCCTGCGCACATCTCTATCCATAGCCCACGCCTCGCAACCATACAGCATTGTTGGTACCACTATTCCCTCAAACATACCCATTTTTGCTTTCCGAGATAATGTTCTCGACTTCCACATATATATATATATATATGTACATAATTCATACTGTCTGCCTTTAATTCATTCCCATCGCCACCCCACCACACATGAAATAACAACCCCCTCCCCCCCTCATGTGCACGAGGTAGCGCTAGGAAAGACAACAAAGGCCACATTCGTTCACACTCAGTAATAATGCACTGAAACCACAACTCCCTTTCCACATCCAAGCCCCACAGAGCTTTCCATGGTTTATCCCAGACGCTTCACATGCCCTGGTTCAATCCATTGACAGCACGTCGACCCCGGTATACCACATCATTCCAATTCACTCTATTCCATGCAAGCCTTTCACCCTCCTGCATGTTCAGGCCCCGATCACTCAAAATCTTTTTCACTCCATCTTTCCACCTCCAATTTGGTCTCCCATTTTTCCTTGTTCCCTCCACATCTGACACATATATCCTCTTGGTCAATCTTTCCTCACTCATTCTCTCCATGTGACCAAACCATTCCAAAACACCCTCTTCTGCTCTCTCAACCACACTCTTTTTATTACCACACATCCCTCTTACCCTATCATTACTTACTCGATCAAACCCATACACCACATATTGTCCTTAAGCATCTCATTTCCAGCACATCCACCTTCAACCGCACAACTTTATCTATAGCCCACATCTCACAGCCATATAACATTGTTGGAACCACTATTCCCTCAAACATACCCATTTTTGTTTTCCGAGATAATGTTCTTGACTTCCACACATTCTTCAACGCTCCTGGAACTTTCGCTCCCTCCCCCACCCATGATTCACTTCCGCTTCCATGGTTCCATCCGCTGCCAAATCCACTCCCAGATATCTAAAACACTTCACTTTATCATCAGCGAACAACAACTGACTCACTTCCCAAGCTCTCTCATCCACAACAGACTGCATACTTGCCCCTCTTTCCAAAACTCTTGCATTCACCTCCCTAACAACCCCATCCATAAACAAATTAAACAACCATGGAGACATCACGCACCCCTACCGCAAACCGACATTCACTAAGAACCAATCACTTTCCTCTCTTGCTACTCGTACACATAGCTTACATCCTTGATAAAAACTTTTCACTGCTTCTAACAACTTGCCTCCCACATCATATATTCTTAATACCTTCCACAGAGCATCTCTATCAACTCCACCATATGCCTTCTCCAGATCCATAAATCTTACATACAAATCCATTTGCTTTTCTAAGTATTTCTCACATACATTCTTCAAAGCAAACATCTCATCCACACGTCCTCTACCACTTCTGAAACCACACTGCTCTTCCCCAATCTGATGCTCTGTACAGGGATGTCAGTGGCAAATGTCTCTAGGGCCTGAAAAATATTAGTAGGTGGTAAAAGGGGCAGTATGTGCGCGAAGCGCACATCACGCTAAACACCCGCTTGTTATTTTTTGCAGTACATTCATCAATATCAATGGAAAATTTGCTCTTCTTCAGGTCTGAAACTAGACGTTTATGTTACACCGCTGCAAGCCCATCTTTAAGTTTATATGTACATGAAGTCCTGTCCAGTGACATACCTTGGAAAACTTTGTTATGTCTTGCAAGCTCCTTTGCAATGTCTAGTAAATTTGACGTCACTGTAAATGGCAAGTTATTTTCAACAATGAAGGACACAACCATGGCTTCTATATTTCCTTTCCTATCTGCGTAAGAAACATTTGGTAAAGGGGCATCTCTCTTACCAGAACACGTAGCCAATTGGTGAACATTTGGAGGAGCACCGTATGGTAAAGTGCAGGGTCTGTCCTTATCTCCAGATACTAGTATAGCTCCTTTGCCAGCTTTCCCTGACTCTACAGCATTAGCACCTTTAAAGACTGCAGGTAGTGTTTGGTTGGTGTCCTGTATCTTCTTTGCTCTCTTATGTGAATCACAGTTGTCATGTTTCACAAGTGCCTTCATTCCTGCACTGCCATATGAAATGGTTTGGTTGCACACTGCACAATGCTTTCCCTGCCACATTAAGTTTATGAATGTAATCCGACAAGAAAGATCCAGTATTATCTTTGGCCTCAAGCCAGCACCAGTTAAACTTATTCCTGATTCCAACATCAATCAATTTCATGTTAGCGTCTCTTTCAACCTCCATTACGAATCAATAACACTTATCCGTGATGCGGCTCCAATACAGACTATGCACGCGTTGTCATACGGTAGAGTGTATGACACTACCAGCACACACTGTAACTTACCGCGCCAGGGCCAGGGTTGGTAGAAACTGCCAGATATCGAGGGCAAATCTTGCGCTCGTTTCCGGCATTCCATGCAATTCCAAAGGTAAAGATCCCATTAAATATCCATGGGCACACACACAAACAAAAGATTGATGGTCCGACACGCTTATTAAATTGAAACAATTAAGCCTTCATCCAAAATTCACCGATTAAGTCCCCGATGTACACACGCCGTACCGTTTCAAACATAGCGCTTGGCTGCAGACATGCTACCGGTTGCTTAGCCGGCCGGCCGCACAGCCCGCTCGTAGCGATAGTGTACATGCATATGCTGTCGCATCGCGCATATGTACAAACCATTAGCAAAGCATGCAAAAAGCAAGAGCGGACGAGAGGCTTAATCTCGCTAGGTTAGCGATCTAGTTATTTTGCGATATCCGTATTTTTAATTATATACATTATTCCTATGAGTCCACGGGGAAAATGAAACACGAAAAGTTCCCAAGTGCAATTTCGTATAATAATCACACGCAAAATTGTGATCCTTTCCAATATACAGTATATATAAAAAATCCAGGATCGATATAATATGAAAACATCCGTCAAGAGCTTACTTGTTCATTTTCCGGCTGTCATCATTAGAAAGACAAGAGACAGACGGAGAGAAAAATGGGCAACCGGAAATTTGACTCCAATTAATCAAAAAGCCGGAATTCCGGCAACTGCCGGAAAACTGGCATCTTTGTCTGTACATGCCTTCACCCTCTCAATCAATACCCTCACATATAATTTACCAGGAATACTCAACAAAATTATACCTCTGTAATATGAGCACTCACCTTTATCCCCTTTGCCTTTGTACAAAGACACCATGCATGCATTCCGCCGATCCTCAGGCACCTCACCATGAGTCATACATACGTTAGATATCCTTACCAACCAGTCACCAACACAGTCACCCCCTTTTTTAATAAAGTCCACTGCAATACCATCCAAACCCGCCGCCTTGCTGGCTTTCATCTTTTGCAAAGCTTTCACTACCTCTTCTCTGTTTACCAAATCATTCTTCCTGACCCTCTCACTTCATACCCCACCTCGACCAAAACACCCTATATCTGCCACCCTATCATCTAACACATTCAACAAACTTTCAAAATATTCACTCCTTCTCACATTACCACTACTTGTTATCACCTCCCCATTAGCCCCCCTTCACCGATGTTCCCATTTGTTCTCTTGTCTTACACACTTTATTTACCTCCTTCCAAAACATCTTTTCATCCTCCCTAAATTTTAATGTCTCACCCCAAACTCTCATTTGCCCTCTTTTTCACATCTTGCACCTTACTTTTGACCTCCTACCTCTTTCTTTTATACATCTCACAGTCATTTGCTCTATTTCTCAGCAAAAATCATCCAAATGACCCTCTCTTCTCTTTCACTAATAATCATACTTCATCCCCCCACTCACTACCCTTTCTAATCTGCCCACCTTCCATGCTTCTCATGCGACAAGCATCTTTTGCGCAAGCCATATCAATCTAGAGTTTACTTTCTTACACTCTATCACATACTCCCACCACTCCTTTTTCAGCAGTAGTGCTACTCCTTCCTTTGCTCTTGTCCTCTCACTAACCCTGACTTTACTCCCAAAACATTCCCAACACACTCTTTTCCTTTACCCTTGAGCTTTGTTTCACTCAGAGCCAAAACATCCAGGTTCCTTTCCTCAAACATACTACCTATCTCTCCTATTTTCTCATCTTGGTTACATCCACACACATTTAGACACCCCAATCTGAGCCTTCAAGGAGGTTGAGCACTCCCTGCATGATTCCTTCTTCTGTTTCCCCTCTTAGAAAGTTAAAATACATAGAGGGGAGGGTTTCTAACCCCACACTTCCATCCCCTTTAGTCGCCTTCTACGACACATGGGGAATCTAGATTGATATGGGTAAAACTGAAAATGGATGGAGAGAGACGGGTGATCATTGGGGCCTATGCACCTGGGCATGAGAAGAAAGATCATGAGAGGCAAGTGTTTTGGGAGCAGCTGAGTGTGCTAGCAGTTTTGATGCATGAGACCGGGTTATAGTGATGAGTGATTTGAATGCAAAGTTGAGTAATGTGACAGTAGAGGGAATAATTGGTGCACATGGGGTGTTCAGTGTTGTAAATAGAAATGGTGAAGAGCTTGTAGATTTGTGAGCTGAAAAAGGACTGGTGATTGGGAGTACCAGGTTTAAAAAGTGAATTTACATAAGTACTTGCATGTAAGTAGAAAAGATGGCCAGACAGTGTTATTGGATTACATGTTAATTGATAGGCCCGAGAGAGACTTTTGGATGTTAATGTGCTGAGAGGTGCAACTGTAGGGATGTCTGTTCATTATCTTGTGGAGGTGAAGGTGAAGACTTGTAAAAGTTTTCAGAAACGAAGAGAGAATGTTGGGGTGAAGAGAGTGGTGAGAGTAAGTGAGCTTGGGAAGGAGACTTGTGTGAGAAAGTACCAAGAGAGACTAAGTGCAGAATGGAAAAAGGTGAGAGCAAAGGACGTAAGGGGAGTAGGAGAGGAATAGGATATATTTAGGGAAGCAGTGATGGCTTGCACAAAAGATGGTTCTTGCATGAGAAGCATGGGAGGTGGGCAGATTAGAAAGGGTAGTGTGTAGTGGGATGAAGAAATAAGATTAGTAGTGAAAGAGAAGAGAAAGGCATTTGGATGATTTTTGCAAGGAAATAGTGCAAATGATTGAGAGATGTATAAAAGAAAGAGGCAGGAAGTCAAGAGAAAGGTTCAAGAGGTAAAAAAGAGGGCAAATGTGAGTTTAGGAGAGAGAGTATCGTTAAATTTTAGGGAGAATAAAAAAATGTTTTAGGAGGTAAACAAAGTGTGTAAGACAAGAGAAAAAAATGGGAGCATCAGTAAGGGGCCTAATGGGGAGGTAATAACAAATAATGGCGATGTGAGAAGGAGATGGAGTGAGTATTTTGAAGGTTTGTTAAATGTGTTTTGGTCGAGGTGGTATACGAAGTGAGAGGGTCAGGGAGAATGGTTTGGTTAACAGAGAAGAGGTAGTGAAAGCTTTGCTGAAGATGAAAGCCAGCAAGGCGGCAGCTTTGGATGGTACTGCAGTGGGATTTATTAAAAAAGGAGGTAACTGGGTTGTTGACTGGTTGGTGAGGATATTCAATGTATGTATGGCTCATGGTTAAGTGCCTGAGGATTGGCAGAATGCATGCATAGTGTCACTGCACAAAGGCAAAGGGGATAAAGGTGAGTGTTTAAATTACAGAGGTATAAGTTTGTTGAATATTCCTGGGAAATTATATGGGAGGATATTGATTGAGAGGGTGAAGGCATGTACAGGGCATCAGATTGGGGAAGAGCAGTGTGGTTTCAGAAGTGGTAGAGGATGTGTGGCTCAGGTGTTTGCTTTGAAGAATGTATGTGAGAAATACTTAGAAAGACAAATGGATTTATATGTGGCATTTATGGATCTGGAGAAGGCATATGATAGAGTTGATAGAGATGCTCTGTGGAAGGTATTAAGATTATAAGGTATGGGACGCAAGTTGCTAGAAGCAGTGAAAAGTTTTTATCGAGGATGTAAGGCATGCGTACGAGTAGGAAGAGAGGAAAGTGATTGGTTTCCAATGAATGTTGGTTTGCAGCAGGGGTGCATTTAACTAATGGTGGTGTAAATAACACTGTTATTACCAGCAAAAGCAAATGGTTGGGTGCATGCAGTAAAAAGGTAAAGATGACTTTACTTCAGTTTACCTCATACCATTAACTGGCCTTTTTGATTCATAGCATGTGGAATGGTTGTTTAATTTGTTTATGGATGGGGTTGTTAGGGAGGTGAATGCAAGAGTTTTAGAGAGAAAGGGAAGTATGCAGTCTGTTGGAGATGAGAGGGCTTGGGAAGTGAGTCAGTTGTTGTTCGCTGATGATACAGTGCTGGTGGCTGATTCGGGTGAGAAACTGCAGATGCTGGTGACTGAGTTTGGTAAAGTGGGTGAAAGAAGAAAGCTGAGAGTAAATGGGAATAAGAGCAAGTTTATTAGGTACAGTAGGGTTGAGGAACAATCAACTGGGAGGTAAGTTTGAATGGAGAAAAACTGGAGGAAGTGAAGTGACTTGGCAGCTGATGGAACCATGGAAGTGACAGTGAGTCACAGGGTGGGGGAGGAAGCAAAGGTTCTGGGATCATTGAAGAATGTGTGGAAGGCAATAACTTTATCTCGGAGCAAAAATGGGTATGTGTGAAGGAATAGTGGTTCCAACAATGTTATATGGTTGCGAGGCATGGGCTATAGATAGGGTTGTGCAGAGGAGGGTGGATGTGTTGGAAATGAGATGTTTGAGGACAATATGTGGTGTGAGGTGGTTTGATCAAGTAATGAAAGGGTAAGAGAGATGTGTAGTGATAAAAAAGAGTGTGGTTGAGAGACCAGAAGACGGTGTATTGAAATGGTTTGGTCACATGGAAAGAATGAGTGAAGAAAGATTGACAAAGAGGATATATGTGTCAGAGGTGGAGGGAACAAGAAGTGGGAGGTCAAATTGGAGGTCGAAGGATGGAGTGAAAAAGATTTTGAGCAATCAGGGCCTGAACATGCAGGAGGGTGAAAGGCGTGCAAGGAATAGAGTGAATTGGAACAATGTGGTATACCAGGGTTGACATGCTGTAAATGGACTGCAATAGGGCATGTGAAGCATTTGGGGTAAACCATGGAAAGTTTTGTAGGGCCTGGATGTGGAAAGGGAGCTGTGGTTTCGGTGCATTACACATGATAGCTAAAGACTGAGTGTGAATGAATGTGGCCTTTGTTGTCTTTCCTAGTGCTACCTCGTGCAAGTGCAGGGGGAGGGGGATGTTATTTCATGTGTGGCGGGGTGGGGACGGGAATGAATAAAGGCAGCAAGTATGAACTATGTACATGTGTATATATGTATATGTCTGTGTATGTATACATATGTATACGTTGAAATGTATAGGTATGTATATGTGTGCATGTGTGGACGTGTATGTATATACATGTGTATGTGGGTGGGATGGGCCATTTTCTTGTCTGTTTCCTTGCGCTACCTCACTAATGCGGGAGACAATGACAAAGTATAATAAATATACATATATTATTTATTCTGAGAAGTGATTGGTTCTCAGTGAATGTAGGTTTGCGGCAGGGGTGTGTGATGTCTCCATGGTTGTTTAATTTGTTTATGGATGGGGTTGTTAGGGAGGTGAATGCAAGAGTTTTGGAAAGAGGGGCAAGTATGAAGTCTGTTGGGGATGAGAGAGCTTGGGAAGTGAGTCAGTTGTTGTTCGCTGATGATACAGCGCTGGTGGCTGATTCATGTGAGAAACTGCAGAAGCTGGTGACTGAGTTTGGTAAAGTGTGTGAAAGAAGAAAGTTAAGAGTAAATGTGAATAAGAGCAAGGTTATTAGGTACAGTAGGGTTGAGGGTCAAGTCAATTGGGAGGTGAGTTTGAATGGAGAAAAACTGGAGGAAGTGAAGTGTTTTAGATATCTGGGAGTGGATCTGGCAGCGGATGGAACCATGGAAGCGGAAGTGGATCATAGGGTGGGGGAGGGGGCGAAAATTTGGGGAGCCTTGAAGAATGTGTGGAAGTCGAGAACATTATCTCGGAAAGCAAAAATGGGTATGTTTGAAGGAATAGTGGTTCCAACAATTTTGTATGGTTGCGAGGCGTGGGCTATGGATAGAGTTGTGCGCAGGAGGATGGATGTGCTGGAAATGAGATGTTTGAGGACAATGTGTGGTGTGAGGTGGTTTGATCGAGTAAGTAACGTAAGGGTAAGAGAGATGTGTGGAAATAAAAAGAGCGTGGTTGAGAGAGCAGAAGAGGGTGTTTTGAAATGGTTTGGGCACATGGAGAGAATGAGTGAGGAAAGATTGACCAAGAGGATATATGTGTCGGAGGTGGAGGGAATGAGGAGAAGAGGGAGACCAAATTGGAGGTGGAAAGATGAAGTGAAAAAAATTTTGTGTGATCGGGGCCTGAACATGCAGGAGGGTGAAAGGAAGGCAAGGAATAGAGTGAACTGGAGCGATGTGGTATACCGGGGTTGACGTGCTGTCAGTGGATTGAATCGGGGCATGTGAAGCGTCTGGGGTAAACCATGGAAAGCTGTGTAGGTATGTATATTTGCGTGTGTGGACGTATGTATATACATGTGTATGGGGGTGGGTTGGGCCATTTCTTTCGTCTGTTTCCTTGCGCTACCTCGCAAACGCAGGAGACAGCAACAAAGCGAAAAAAAAAAAAAAAAAAATTATTTATTCATTTATTATACTTAATCACTGTCTCCCACGTTAGCGAGTTAGTGCAAGGAAACAGATGAAAGAATGGCCCAACCCATCCACATACACATACGTATCCATAAACGCCCACACACGCACATATACATACATTTCAACGTATACATCCATATACATACACAGACATATATACACATGTACACGTTCATACTTGCTGCCTTCATCCATTTCGGTCACCACCCCATCAAACATGAAATAGCTTCCCCCCCAAGGTAGCACTAGGAAAACACAAAAAAGGCCACATTCATTCACACTCAGTCTCTAGCTGTCCCATGTAATGCACCAAAACCACAGCTCCCATTCCATATCCAGGCCCCACACACCTTTCCATGGTTTACCCCGGACGTTTCACACGCCCTAGCTTTGTCCACTGACAGCACGTTGTCCCTGGTATACAACAACGTTCCAATTCACTCTATTCGTTGCACACCTCTTACCCTCCAGTGTGTTCAGGCACTGATCACTCAAAATCTTTTTCACTCCATCCTTCCACCTCCAATTTGGCCTTCCACTTCGCCTTGTTCCTTCCACCTCTGACACACATATCCTCTTCATCGATCTTTCCTCACTCATTCTCTCCATATGTCCAAACCATTTCAACACACCCTCTTCTGCTCTCTCAATCAAACCCTTTTTATTACCACGCATCTCTCTTACCCTTTCATTACTTACTCGATCAAACTACCTCACATCACATATTGTCCTCAAACATTTCATTTCTAACACAACCCTATAACCATATTATATAGCTGGAACTATTATTCTTTTAAACATACCCATTTTTGCTCTCCAAGATAACATTCTATCTTTTCACACATTCTTTATTGCTCCCAAAACCTTCGCTCCTCCCCACCCTATGGCTCATTTCCACCACCATGCTTCCATTTGCTGCCAGTCCACTCCCAGATGTTGAAAACACTTCACTTCCTCCAATTTTTCTCCATTCAAACTTACATCCTAACTAACTTGTCCCTCAACCCTGCTGAAACTAATAACTTTGCTTTTATTCACATTCACTCTCAACTTTCTCCTTTCACACACTCTTCCAAACTCAATCACCAACTGCTGTAGTTTCTCACATGAATCAGCCACCAATTCTGTATCATCAGCAAACAACAACTGACTCACTTCCCAGGCCCTCTCATCACCAACAGAATGCATACTCACCCCTCTCTCCAAAACTCTTGCATTTACCTCCCTAAACACCCTATCCATGAACAAATTAAACAACCATGGTGACATTCCACACCCTTGCCGCAGACCTACCTTCACTGGGAACCAATCACTCTCCCCCATTCCTACTGGTGCATATGCCTTAAACCCTTGATAAAAACTTCCCACTGCTTTTAGCAGCTTACCTTCCACATCATATATTCTTAAGACCTTCCTTAAAGCATCTATATGTACTCTATCATATGCCTTCTCCAGATCCATCAATGTCACAAGAAAATCAATCTGTTTTTCTAAGCATTTCTCACACACATTCTTCAAAGCAAACACCTGATCCACAAATCCTCTACCACTTCTGAAACCACTCTGCTATCACTTTACTGGTATTGCGGTAGAATCCCCTTTAGGATGTAGGGCTTGATCTCACAGATCTACCCACTGTCACTGAAAAGATCTACTTACATGTCATCGGTACACTAACCAAGGAAAGGGAGTTTTTGGCAAGAGTGGCTACTAAGTGTGCATCTCCTGGATCCCAGACTGATAACTCCAGGAATGAGAGGACCTTGCTACACTACAACCCTACAGTACACCAGGAGCATGTATGGTGGGCAGCTTTATGATAAGAGGTAAACCTTAGACAGGGCAGATGAACTTGAGAACACTAAAGTCACAAAGGGATAAGCTAGCTGATCTTTATAAATCAGCTTAAAACCTTTTGATTAAGTCCCAGTCTTGAAAATCTGATAAATTAAGTGAAAATGAGACAAAATCATAACCCCACACAGAAAATGTACAAAAAGCCAACCAAAAATACCTTCAAGAAAAAAGAAATCTCTTTAACAGATAGTAATATTCTTTATATGAAAAGCTTGGCCCAGCTAAGGGTATATGTCTGTCATTATTACGTCGCATGGGGTCCTTCATCACTCATGGTGCATGAATGGTAAAAGTGTTGGACAGCCTGAGAATAGGCCAGTTGCAGTCAAACCCTCCCAATGAGATTTTTACTTAGGCAGTGACTGTCCACAAGATGCTCTCCATAATGCTATCCTTGTGAGAAAAACAGTCTCCGTGGAACAGAAATACTACATTCCCAACAAGATTGAATAATGGAGCTAATTGTATTCCAAGATGCTTGCCAAAATCAGTGGGACACAACTTGGCTGCTAATATCTGACCATGATAGGATAATACCCAGCTTTGAATGTGTGCCTTTTCTCTGGAACAGCAATATTCTAGTCCCTACCTACACACAGGTGTTTACCAATGAGGCACAAGGGGTCGAACTGGAGTTGGATTTCTCAGTTTCCCTCCCCCTTTCAAAATTTGGGACAGCCACCATCTAGTGTTTAAGAGCACAAACAGGAAATGTTGACTAAACTCTACTGGAACCTACAGAAAACTGTTTCTTTATATACAACCTCTTTCTGGTAATAAGAACATTAGCAGATGAGAGTAATTCCAGTCCTGTCCTTAATGAAATTCCTGTAACAGACAAATGAATTTTGGATACTACTCTACAGACTGGCAGTCTTTACAGCTTGCAATTGTACAATTGGAATGCATATATTCTCACTGGGTTTTTTAAACTGTAACTTCATCTTTCCTGGCAATTCTTATTACCAGTAGTAATAATTCAATAAATATATGGGCTAAGTAAAGATTAGGTTTCCAAAATGTCCTATCTAGAAGCAGGGTTATGTCATCATCCCCTGAAGTGCATGCTGATTCCCAGTCAGAACTTTATTTTGCTTAGCATGGACTGGTGCACTTGAATGGGTGCTTTGGCTTGTGCTATTGCTTAAACAATCTGAACCCAGTATTCAGAATCTAGGCAGCATCAGTTAGAGCACCTACTGGAAAAGCTTTTTGGCAATTCAGTATAATGAAAAGGTGAGGCTATGGGATAAGAAGGGGTCTATTTGGACGATTTTTGCAGGGAAATAATCCAAATGACTGGGAGATGTATAAAAGAAAGAGGCAGGAGGTCAAGAGAAAGGTGCGAGGTGAAAAAGAGGGCAAATGAGAGTTGGGGTAAGATTATCATTAAATCTTAGGGAGAATAAAAAGATGTTTTGGAAGGAGATAAATAAAGTGCATAAGACAAGGGAACAAATGGGAACATCAGTGAAGGGGGCTAATGGGGAGGTGAAAACAAGTAGTGGTGATGTGAGAAGGAGATGGAGTGAGTATTTTGAAGGCTGATTGAATGTGTTTGATGATAGAGTGAAAGATATAGGGTGTTTTGGTCGAGGTGGTGTGCAAAGTGAGAGGGTTAGGGAAAATGGTTTGGTAAGCAGAGAAGAGGTAGTAAAAGCTTTGCAGAAGGTGAAAGCCGGCAAGGCAGCGGGTTTGGATGGTACTGCAGTGGAATTCATTAAAAAAGGGGGTGACTGTGTTGTTGACTGGTTGGTAAGGTTATTTAATGCACGTATGACTCATGGTGAGGTGACTGAGGATTGGCAGAATGCTTGCATAGTGCCATTGTACAAAGGCAAAGGGGATGAAGGTGAGTGCTCAACTTACAGAGGTATAAGTTTGTTGAGTATTCCTGAGAAATTACATGGGAGGGTGTTGATTGAAAGGGTGAAGACATGTACAGAGCATCAGACTGGGGAAGAGCAGTGTGGTTTCAGAAGTGGTAGAGGATGTGTGGATCAGGTGTCTGCTTTGAAGAATGTATGTGAGAAATACTTAGAAAAGCAAGTGGATTTGTATGTAGCCTTTATGGATCTGGAGATGGCATATGACAGAGTTGATAGAGATGCTCTGAGGAAGGTATTAAGAATAGATGGTGTGGGAGGCAAGTTGTTAGAAGCAGTGAAAAGTTTTTATCGAGGATGTAAGGCATGTGTACGAGTAGGAAGAGAGGAAAGTGATTGGTTCTCAGTGAAAGTCAGTTTGCAGCTGGGGTGTGTGATGTCTCCATGGTTGTTTAATTTGTTCATGGATGGAGTTGTTAGGGAGGTGGATGCAAAAGTTTTGGATGAGATGAGAGAGCTTGGGAAATGAGTCAGTTGTTGTTCACTGATGATACAGCGCTGGTGGCTGATTCGGGTGAGAAACTGCAGAAGCTGGTGACTGAGTTTGGTAAAGTGTGTGAAAGAAGAAAGCTGAGAGTAAATGTGAATAAGAGCAAGGTTATTAGGTACAGTAGGGTTGAGGGACAAGTCAATTGGTAGGTAAGTTTGAATGGAGAAAAACTGGAAGAAGTGAAGTGTTTTAGATATTTGGGAGTGGATTTGGCAGCAGATGGAACCATGGAAGCGGAAGTGATTCATAGGGTGGGGGAGGGGGCGAAAGTTCTGGGAGCATTGAAAAATGTGTGGAAGGTGAGAACGTTATCTCGGAAAGCAAAAATGGGTATGTTTGAAGGAATAGTGGTTCCAACAATGTTATATGGTAGCGAGGCGTAGGCTATAGATTGAGCTGTGCAGAGGAGGGTGGATGTGCTGGAAATGAAATGTTTGAGGACAATATGTGGTGTGAGGTGATTTGATCGAGTAAGTAATGAAAGGGTAAGAGAGATGTGTGGTAATAAAAAGAGTGTGGTTGAGAGAGCAGAAGAGGGTGTTTTGAAATGGTTTGGTCACATGGAGAGGATGAGTGAGGAAAGATTGACAAAGAGGATACATGTGTCAGAGGTGGAGGGAATGAGAAGTGGGGGACCAAACTGGAGGTGGAAAGATGGCGTGAAAAAGATTTTGACTGATTGGGGCATGAAGGAGGGTGAAAGGCGTGCAAGGAATAGAGTGAATTGGAACAATGTGGTATACCGGGGTCGACGTGCTGTCAATGGATTGAACCAGGGCATGTACGTCTGGGGTAAACCATGGAGAGTTTTGTGGGGCCTGGATGAGGAAAGGGAGCTGTGGTTTCAGTGCATTATGCATGACAGCTAGAGACTGAGTGTGAACGAATGTGGCCTTTGTTGTCTTTTCCTAGCGCTAACTCACACATATGCAGGGGGGGGGTGTCGTTTCATGTGTGGCAGGGTGGCAACAGGAATGAATGAGGACAGACAGTATGAATTATGTACATGTGTGTATATGTATATGTCTGTGTGTGTGTATATATATTTTTTTTTTTTTTTTTTTTTTTATACTTTGTCGCTCTCTCCCGCGTTTGCGAGGTAGCGCAAGGAAACAGACGAAAGAAATGGCCCAACCCCCCCCATACACATGTATATACATACGTCCACACACGCAAATATACATACCTACACAGCTTTCCATGGTTTACCCCAGACGCTTCACATGCCTTGATTCAATCCACTGACAGCACGTCAGCCCCGGTATACCACATCGCTCCAATTCACTCTGTTCCTTGCCCTCCTTTCACCCTCCTGCATGTTCAGGCCCCGATCACACAAAATCTTTTTCACTCCATCTTTCCACCTCCAATTTGGTCTCCCTCTTCTCCTTGTTCCCTCCACCTCCGACACATATATCCTCTTGGTCAATCTTTCCTCACTCATTCTCTCCATGTGACCAAACCACTTCAAAACACCCTCTTCTGCTCTCTCAACCACGCTCTTTTTATTTCCACACATCTCTCTTACCCTTACGTTACTCACTCGATCAAACCACCTCACACCACACATTGTCCTCAAACATCTCATTTCCAGCACATCCATCCTCCTGCGCACAACTCTATCCATAGCCCACGCCTCGCAACCATACAACATTGTTGGAACCACTATTCCTTCAAACATACCCATTTTTGCTTTCCGAGATAATGTTCTCGACTTCCACACATTCTTCAAGGCCCCCAGAATTTTCGCCCCCTCCCCCACCCTATGATCCACTTCCGCTTCCATGGTTCCATCCGCTGCCAGATCCACTCCCAGATATCTAAAACACTTCACTTCCTCCAGTTTTTCTCCATTCAAACTCACCTCCCAATTGACTTGACCCTCAACCCTACTGTACCTAATAACCTTGCTCTTATTCACATTTACTCTTAACTTTCTTCTTCCACACACTTTACCAAACTCAGTCACCAGCTTCTGCAGTTTCACACATGAATCAGCCACCAGCGCTGTGTCGTCAGCGAACAACAACTGACTCACTTCCCAAGCTCTCTCATCCCTAACAGACTTCATACTTGCCCCTCTTTCCAAAACTCTTGCATTTACCTCCCTAACAACCCCATCCATAAACAAATTAAACAACCATGGAGACATATATATATATATATATATATATATATATATATATATATATATATATATATATATATATATATATGCTCTGTGGAAGGTATTAAGAATATATGGTGTGGGAGGCAGGTTGTTAGAAGCAGTGAAAAGTTTTTATCGAGGATGTAAGGCATGTGTACGTGTAGGAAGAGAGGAAAGTGATTGGTTCTCAGTGAATGTAGGTTTGCGGCAGGGGTGTGTGATGTCTCCATGGTTGTTTAATTTGTTTATGGATGGGGTTGTTAGGGAGGTAAATGCAAGAGTTCTGGAAAGAGGGGCAAGTATGAAGTCTGTTGGGGATGAGAGAGCTTGGGAAGTGAGTCAGTTGTTGTTCGCTGATGATACAGCGCTGGTGGCTGATTCATGTGAGAAACTGCAGAAGCTGGTGACTGAGTTTGGTAAAGTGTGTGAAAGAAGAAAGTTAAGAGTAAATGTGAATAAGAGCAAGGTTATTAGGTACAGTAGGGTTGAGGGTCAAGTCAATTGGGAGGTGAGTTTGAATGGAGAAAAACTGGAGGAAGTGAAGTGTTTTAGATATCTGGGAGTGGATCTGTCAGCGGATGGAACCATGGAAGCGGAAGTGGATCATAGGGTGGGGGAGGGGGCGAAAATTTTGGGAGCCTTGAAAAATGTGTGGAAGTCGAGAACATTATCTCGGAAAGCAAAAATGGGTATGTTTGAAGGAATAGTGGTTCCAACAATGCTGTATGGTTGCGAGGCGTGGGCTATGGATAGAGTTGTGCGCAGGAGGATGGATGTGCTGGAAATGAGATGTTTGAGGACAATGTGTGGTGTGAGGTGGTTTGATCGAGTAAGTAACGTAAGGGTAAGAGAGATGTGTGGAAATAAAAAAGAGCGTGGTTGAGAGAGCAGAAGAGGGTGTTTTGAAATGGTTTGGGCACATGGAGAGAATGAGTGAGGAAAGATTGACCAAGAGGATATACGTGTCGGAGGTGGAGGGAACGAGGAGAAGAGGGAGACCAAATTGGAGGTGGAAAGATGGAGTGAAAAAGATTTTGTGTGATCGGGGCCTGAACATGCAGGAGGGTGAAAGGAGGGCAAGGAATAGAGTGAATTGGAGCGATGTGGTATACAGGGGTTGACGTGCTGTCAGTGGATTGAATCAAGGCATGTGAAGCATCTGGGGTAAACCATGGAAAGCTGTGTAGGTATGTATATTTGCGTGTGTGGACGTGTGTATGTACATGTGTATGGGGGGGGGGTTGGGCCATTTCTTTCGTCTGTTTCCTTGCGCTACCTCGCAAATGCGGGAGACAGCGACAAAGTATAAAAAAAAAAAAAAAAAAAAAAAATATATATTAAATAACCTTACCAACCAGTCAACAATACAGTCACCCCCTTTTTTAATAAATTCCACTGCAATACCATCCAAACCTGCTGCCTTGCCGGCTTTCATCTTCCGCAAAGCTTTTACTACCTCTTCTCTGTTTACCAAATCATTTTCCCTAACCCTCGCACTTTGCACACCACCTCGACCAAAACACCCTATAATTGCCACTCTATCATCAAACACATTCAACAAACCTTCAAAATACTCACTCCATCTCCTTCTCACATCACCACTACTTGTTATCACCTCCCCATTTGTGCCCTTCACTGAAGTTCCCATTTGCTCCCTTGTCTTACGCACTTTATTTACCTCCTTCCAGAACATCTTTTTATTCTCCCTAAAATTTAATGATACTCTCTCACCCCAACTCTCATTTGCCCACTTTTTCACCTCTTGCACCTTTCTCTTGACCTCCTGTCTCTTTCTTTTATACGTCTCCCACTCAATTTCATTTTTTCCCTGCAAAAATCGTCCAAATGCCTCTCTCTTCTCTTTCACTAATACTCTTACTTCTTCATCCCACCACTCACTACCCTTTCTAATCAACCCACCTCCCACTCTTCTCATGCAACAAGCATCTTTTGCGCAATCCATCACTGATTCCCTAAATACATCCCATTCCTCCCCCACTCCCCTTACTTCCATTGTTCTCACCCCAGACGCTTCACATGCCCTGATTCAATCCATTGACAGCACGTCGACCCCGGTATACCACATCGATCCAATTCACTCTATTCCTTGCCCGCCTTTCACTCTCCTGCATGTTCAGGCCCCGATCACTCAAAATCTTTTTCACTCCATCTTTCCACCTTCAATTTGGTCTCCCACTTCTCCTCGTTCCCTCCACCTCCGACACATATATCCTCTTGGTCAATCTTTCCTCACTCATTCTCTCCATGTGCCCAAACCATTTCAAAACACCCTCTTCTGCTCTCTCAACCACGCTCTTTTCATTTCCACACATCTCTCACCCTTACATTACTTACTCGATCAAACCACCTCACACCACACATTGTCCTCAAACATCTCATTTCCAGCACATCCACCCTCCTGCGCACAACTCTATCCATAGCCCACGCCTCACAACCATACAACATTGTTGGAACCACTATTCCTTCAAACATAGCCATTTTTGCTTTCCAAGATAATGTTCTCGACTTCCAAACATTCTTCAAGGATCCCAGGATTTTCGCCCCCTCCCCCACCCTATGATTCACTTCTGCTTCCATGGTTCCATCCGCTGCCAGATCCACTCCCAGATATCTAAAACACTTTACTTCCTCCACTTTTTCTCCATTCAAACTTACCTCCCAATTGACTTGACCCTCAACCCTACTGTACCTAATAACCTTGCTCTTATTCACATTTACTCTTAACTTTCTTCTTTCACACACTTCACCAAACTAAGTCACCAGCTTCTGCAGTTTCTTACATGAATCAGCCACCAGCGCTGTATCATCAGCAAACAACAACTGACTCACTTCCCAAGCTCTCTCATCCACAACAGACTTCATACTTGCCCCTCTTTCCAAAACTCTTGCATTCACCTCCCTAACAACCCCATCCATAAACAAATTAAACAACCATGGAGACATCACACACCCCTGCCGCAAACCTACATTCACTGAGAACCAATCACTTTCCTCTCTTCTTACACGTACACATGCCTTACATCCTCGATAAAAACTTTTCACTGCTTCTAACAACTTGCCTCCCACACCATATATTCTTAATACCTTCCACAGAGCAACTCTATCTACTCAATCATATGCCTTCTCCAGATCCATAAATGCTATATACAAATCCATTTGCTTTTCTAAAATTCAATAAATTAGGGTGGTATTACAAATACTTAGTTGGGGTGTGAGTTTGAATGGAGTAAAACTGGAGGAAGTGTTGTGCTTTTAGATACCTGGGGGTGAACATGGATGCAAATAGAACCATGTAAGTGGAAGTGAGTCATAAGGTGCATGAGGAAGCAAAGGTTCTGGGATCACTGAGGAATGAGTGGAAACAGAAATCATTATTTGGGAGGGTAAAAATGGGTATGCTTGAAGGTACAGTGGCGGTATTGTAACTTATGATGTTAGGAAGTGCTGCTACTGTGATAAACACAGAATTTTGAAGGTTTTCCAGTTCCAGTACCTCAAGGGGATACTCTAGTCTTCTAGATTATCCAAGCCTCACCCCACCTTTTTTTGGGTGACCTCATTACTATACCCTTAGGGCCTTAGGGGAAGGAACTAAAAGGGGAGGTGTTGCACAAATCCATGAAGGCAAAATTCTAAACACAAACACTTGAGTATACTGGGATTTTTAGTTTTCTGGACAATTTTGGAGTCTCACCACCTCTGGAAACACTGCTGGAGTTGCCCTCTACCAGTGGCCAACCAATGGTGAGGCACAAAAGGATAAGAAGCAGCACTAGAGTCTACCAGTTATGTCAGGGAGTAACAGAAATGAGCAACTGAGGGTAATGGCGCTAATGTAAACTGGATGACTGGTGAGAGTAAAAGGAAGCTAATGGATAAATCTAAAAGATGTAGCTTTGATGTGCTGGGCATTAGAGAAACCCATATCCTTGGGCAGGGAGTATGGAATGAAAATGGAAATGATGAATGCAAGTTATGGGAGGGCATGGAAGGAGGAGTAATATGGATGGAAATATTTGAAAATTATCAGGGAAGAAGGAAAGAAGGATGTGCAATTCTACTATCAAGAGTGTGGGAGGGTGTTAAAGAACATGGATGGAATGGATCAAGAGCAATGTGAATGAAAGGAAAGATTGGGTTTTGAATTAAGCATGAGTATGTGTACAAGCGCCGGTGAATTTAAAGACTATACGAGGATGAAATGAAGCATTTTTGGAGAAATTTGAATGACTGTATAAATAGTTTTCAGAAAGAGAGAAACAAGTTGTAATGGGTGATATGAATGCAAAATTGGGATGTGACAATATTGGCAAAATAGTTGGTATATGGGGAGTACTTGGAGTAAATGAAAATGGAAATTATCTCATGGATGTCTGTTCTGAGAGAGGTTTATTCATTACAAACTCCTTTTTCAGCACATGATGATCCACAGGTATACAGTGATAGGGAATGATGGAGGAGAAGAGCAGAAGGTTTTGAGTAACTATGTGACAGTGGATGAAAGATTGAAAAAGGCTGTGCTAGATTTTAAAGTTGTGAGGATTCTTTAAAGGCTCTGACTATTCTGCAATTCTTGTACAAATGAGGATCAGGGAGAAAAGGATGTATATGGTTTAAGGAAGAACAGAGGTATATGGTGTAAGGAAGAATAGAGAGGCAAAAGAGTTAGCAAGTAAGAAGATGAATCATAAAAAATGCAGCAAGGAATATACGGGAAGCTAACTGAAAGTTTAGATGGAAGAGCACTGAAAGTAGAAATGCAGTCATGTGTGAATGAGTTTATAATGTTTAGAGAAATACTATTAAAGGTTATAGAATTAGTAGTTGTTTTCCAACTACTAATTCTATAACCTATATGAATACAAAGTGCAATGCATGGTGGATGGAAGAGATTAGAATTGCTGTGGAACAAAAGAAAAAGGCATATAGAAGATTGCTCAAATGGAATGCACTAATGAAAATTCAGCAAAGGAGGAGGGAAGAGTATAACATGTGTAAGCAGAATGTTAAGAAGCTGATAGAGGAAAGCAAAGAAGGAGAAGACGAACATTTTGGAAGAAAGTTGAGTTGCAGAAGGTTGTAAATGTGTTTTATGGTGTGTGAAACCATAAGCAATTAAAGGGAAATGCAAGTAAAAGCCAAGTAATGGTGTCTGAAAAGAAACATGTCAGGTAATAGTGTCTGAAAGGAAACAGAGTGATAGTAAAGATTCTGTAAAACCATATAGAGTAAAAGAAGAAAGCGTAATAAAATGTGCTTTGGATATGGGGTAGAAAGACTGAAAGAGGTGTGAGAATTTAAGCATTCAGGAGCTGCCTTTGGTAAATTTGGAAATACAAGAGAAGAGATAAGGGAGAGAGCAGTACAGGATAGAAGAGTCACTGGGTCCATTAACAGAATAATGAAGGGTAAAGGTAAAAGTATGGAAGTGAAGAGAAGATTAAGAGACTGCTTAGTCCTTCTAACCCTAACCTATGCAGCCAAAACACAGACATGGAATGAGTCACAGAGGTCAAGAATCCAGGCTGTGGAAATGAACTATCTGAGAGGAGTACATGGTATGTCTGAATGGAACAAAGAAAATAATGAAAGGGCGTATGAGAGATGTGGTATGGCAGGGAATGCAAAGGAAATGAATTGTAGAGTAGTAGAGTGGGTGAAATGTAATACTCTGAGGTGGTTTGGGCATGTGAAAAGAATGCAAGACTGGGAGTTTACAAGGATAGTTTATGATAGCACAACTAAAGGAGTTGGTGAGAGAGGAAGACCACTTGAGACATGGGCTAACAGAGTGGAAGAATACTGGAGGGAGAGAAATGGTGGAACAATGCATGGAATGGTGTATGTGAGGGAGGCATGTAAAGACAAGAATAAATGTAGAGTCTTTTGCCATGGCTACCCCCTTGATGGAAGCTCCCAGAGGGGATGAGCATCACATATACAAATAGACAGATAGATGGATAAAGTAGTCCCAAGAAATTACATGGATGCAAGGCACCGGCTATAGATGAGGAAGTGCGGAAGAGGGTGGATATGTTAGACATGAAATGTTTGAGGACAATGTGTGGTGCTGGGTGGTTTGAACAAGTAAGTAATAAAATGGTAAGAGAGAGGTGTGGTAATAGTGTGGTTGAGAGACCTTAAGATGGTGAGCTAAAATTATCTGGAAGAAGTGAAAAGTTTTTATCGAGGATGTAAGGCATGTGTACGTGTAGGAAGAGAGGAAAGTGATTGGTTCTCAGTGAATGTAGGTTTGCGGCAGGGGTGTGTGATGTCTCCATGGTTGTTTAATTTGTTTATGGATGGGGTTGTTAGGGAGGTAAATGCAAGAGTTTTGGAAAGAGGGGCAAGTATGAAGTCTGTTGGGGATGAGAGAGCTTGGGAAGTGAGTCAGTTGTTGTTCGCTGATGATACAGCGCTGGTGGCTGATTCATGTGAGAAACTGCAGAAGCTGGTGACTGAGTTTGGTAAAGTGTGTGGAAGAAGAAAGTTAAGAGTAAATGTGAATAAGAGCAAGGTTATTAGGTACAGTAGGGTTGAGGGTCAAGTCAATTGGGAGGTGAGTTTGAATGGAGAAAAACTGGAGGAAGTGAAGTGTTTTAGATATCTGAGAGTGGATCTGGCAGCGGATGGAACCATGGAAGCGGAAGTGGATCATAGGGTGGGGGAGGGGGCGAAAATTCTGGGGGCCTTGAAGAATGTGTGGAAGTCGAGAACATTATCTCGGAAAGCAAAAATGGGTATGTTTGAAGGAATAGTGGTTCCAACAATGTTGTATGGTTGCGAGGCGTGGGCTATGGATAGAGTTGTGCGCAGGAGGATGGATGTGCTGGAAATGAGATGTTTGAGGACAATGTGTGGTGTGAGGTGGTTTGATCGAGTGAGTAACGTAAGGGTAAGAGAGATGTGTGGAAATAAAAAGAGCGTGGTTGAGAGAGCAGAAGAGGGTGTTTTGAAGTGGTTTGGGCACATGGAGAGGATGAGTGAGGAAAGATTGACCAAGAGGATATATGTGTCGGAGGTGGAGGGAACGAGGAGAAGAGGGAGACCAAATTGGAGGTGGTAAGATGGAGTGAAAAAGATTTTGTGTGATCGGGGCCTGAACATGCAGGAGGGTGAAAGGAGGGCAAGGAATAGAGTGAATTGGATCGATGTGGTATACCGGGGTTGACGTGCTGTCAGTGGATTGAATCAAGGCATGTGAAGCGTCTGGGGTAAACCATGGAAAGCTGTGCAGGTATGTATATTTGCGTGTGTGGACGTATGTATATACATGTGTATGGGGGTGGGTTGGGCCATTTTTTTCGTATGTTTCCTTGCGCTACCTCGCAAACGCGGGAGACAGCGACAAAGTATAATAAAAAAAATATAAAAAAAATGGAGAGAATGAGTGAGGAAACGTTAATAAAGATGATATGTGTATCATAAAAGGAAGGAACAAGGAGAAAAGAGATATCAGATTGGAGAAGGAGTGAAAAAGATTTTGAGTGATCAAGACCTGAACATGCAGGAAGGTGAAAGGTGTGCAGACGATAGAATGAACTGGACGATATGACATACAGGGATTGACATGCTATCAATGCATTGAACCAGAGCATGTGAAGGGGCCACGATAAACAATATTTTGAAGGAGATTCCGTGATTATGTGATTATATGTTAGCAAGGTAATAATTCTATCTGACAAAACTTAGTATCCCTCCCCCCATCTGCAATATTGAGTTTGGAGACCTAGATCCCACAAAATCATTCACAAAAAAAGGTGCATGCCTATATGCACTTCACCTACCCCATGGATATGGGAGTGGAGTTATTGATGAGAGAGAGAGAGAGAGAGAGAGAGAGAGAGAGAGAGAGAGAGAGAGAGAGAGAGAGAGAGAGAGAGAGTTTCTTTGAGTGATTTTAATTCTGAACCAACCATTAGAATATTGATGCTTGACATCTGCATGCATTTCATCAAAAATGAATATGCAAAAATGAAATATATATTCTAAGCTCTATTAACTTTACTGACCTCTATTAACTCTTTCCCATTTTTCTTTCAAAGTATGGTCTAAAAACTATCAAAACTTTTGAAGCACTTTGAAATGTAAATAGAAAAAGCAGACACAAAATATCATGTCTGAAATGTTAATACAGGTAAACCAACGATTTTCCGGAACTCTTGGTTCCAAAACCTTGCCAGATTAACCATTTTGCTGGACCAATCGTGGTCACATAATAATTCAATACACCTCTAACCCACTAATTATACATCTCCCATGTGTCTAAAGTATACCATGTGTCTAAAGTATTCATCTGCATTATCAACCTGCTCAAGACTGAGGTGCTCGTCAGCTACAAGTTTCGCAAATTCATCCACATAATCGGCAGCTCCTTCTTGGTTTGCAGACCACCTTTCTCCGCACACTTTATTCATGGAAATTCCATGACACTTCTTGAATCTTTGAAGCCATCCTTCAATATAGTCATGGTCGTGTTGTAATTTAAGTCCTTTATGGAAAAACTTAGCCTAGTCCATTATCAAGCTTCCTCACAAGTCCACTCCATCACTCCGACGCTGTCAAAACCATTCCATCATCACTCAATCATGCTTAGTACTCTTACCGTCTTTCATAGTTTTTCTAATCGTCATTTGCTTCTTGGAATCGCAGTCTGCATAGAATTTCAATATTTTCTCCCTTTAATTCTTTATATCATAAACAGTTGATGAACCAATACTGTAGATGTCACACAGCTTATGCACTGAAACACCACGGTCCATTTTTTTTCAACAGTTCTACTCTATCTTGGATATTGGTGTTTACGTTTGACACCATGACTGACACTCTCATATGTCATAGCGGACATGGCTAGGGTTAAATTTAAGCAAAATAAGCTACGAATCTCGCAGAATTGTGGTATCACCACCAACAAGTGCAGTGTAAGAATGTAAATAAGTGTGCCCTACACACAACAACATGTGTGGCCGCCCAGTAAACTAGTCTGGTGGCGGCGGTAATTTCAAGTTCCCTCACGTAATTTTGTGCGGGCTAAAAGAGGTGCCAAACCATCACTTGCCGGAAATTCGGTGGTGTACTTGTATTATATAATCATTATATAATGAAATGCAAAGTTACTAAGAGTCCAAATCACTTCAACAAATACAGAAATAATTGTAGAAAATAGAACTATCCCTGGGGATAGGGGAGAAAAAATACTTTCCACGCATTCCTCACATGTCGTAGCAGGCTACTAAAGGGGACGGGAGCGGGAGGCTAGAAACCTTCCCCTCCTTGTATTTTAACTTTCTAAAAGGGGAGACAGAAGAAGGAGTCACACGGGGAGTGCTCATCCTCTGCGAAGGCTCAGATTGGGGTGTCTAAACGTGTGCAGATGTAACCAAGATGAGAAAAAAGGAGAGATGGGTAGTATGTTTGAGGAAAGGAACCTGGCTGTTTTGGCTCTGAGTTAAACAAAGCTCAAGGGTAAATGGGAAGAGTGGTTTGGGAATATCTTGGGAGTAGAGTCAGGGGTTAGTGAGAGGACAAGAGCAAGGGAAAGAGTAGCAGTACTCCTGAAACAGGAGTGAAGGGAGTATGTGATAGAGTGTAAGAAAGTAAACTCTAGACTGATATGGGTAAAACTGAAAGTGGATGGAGAGAGATGTGTGATTATTGGTGCATAAGCACCTGGGCATGAGAAGAAAGATCATGAGAGGCAAGGGTTTTGGGAGCAGCAGAGTGATAAGTTGCAGTTTTGATGCATGAGACCGGGTTATAGTGAAGGATAATTTGAATGCAAAGGTGTGTAATGTGGCAGTTGAGGGAATAATTGGTGTACATGAGGTGTTCAGTGTTGTAATGGAAATGGTGAAGAGCTTGTAGATTTGTGCTGAAAAAGGACTGGTGATTGGGAATACCTGGTTTAAAAAGAGAGATGAACATAAGTATACATATGTAAGTAGGAGAGATGGCCAGAGAGCGTTATTGGATTATGTCTTAATTGACAGGCGCGCGAAAGAGAGACTTTTGGATGTTAATGTGCTGAGAGGTGCAACTGGAGGGATGTCTGATCATTATCTTGTGGAAGTGAAGGTGAAGATTTGTAGAGGTTTTCAGAAAAAAAGAGAGAAGGTTGGGGTGAAGAAACTGGTGAGAGTAAGTGAGCTTGGGAAGGAGACTTGTGTGAGGAAGTACTTGGAGAAACTGAGTGCAGAATGGAAAAAGGTAAGAACAAAGAACATAAGGGGAGTGGGGAGGAATGGGATGTATTTAGGGAAGCAGTGATGGCTTGCACAAAAGATGCTTGTGGCATGAGAAGCATGGGAGGTGGGCAGATTAGAAAGGGTAGTGAGTGGTGGGTTCAAGAAGTAAGAGTATTTGTGAAAGAGAAGAGAGAGGCATTTGAACGATCTTTGCAGGGAAATAATGCAAATTACTGGATGATGTATAAAAGAAAGTGGCAGGTCAAGAGAAAGGTGCGAGGTGAAAAAGAGGGCAAATGAGAGTTGGGGTAAGAGAGAATCATTAAATTTTAGGGAGAATAAAAAGATGTTTTGGAAGGAGGTAAATAAACTGCGTAAGACAAGGGAGCAAATGGGAACTTCAGTGAAGGGGGCTAATGGGAAGGTGAAAACAAGTAGTGGTGATGTGAGGAGATGGAGTGAGTATTTTGAAGGTTTGTTGAATGTGTATGATGATATAGTGGCAGATATTGGGTGTTTTGGTTGAGGTGGTGTGCAAAGTAAGAGGGTTAGGGAGAATGATTTGGTAAAGAGAGAAGAGGTAGTAAAAGCTTTGCGGAAGATGAAAGCCGGCAAGGCAGCAGGTTTGGATGGTATTGCAAGGGAATTTATTAAAAAAGGGGGTGACTGTATTGTTGACTGGATAGTAACGTTATTTAATGTATGTATGACTCACGGTGAGGTGCCTGAGGATTGGTGGAATGCTTGCATAGTGCCATTGTACAAAGGCAAGGGGATAAAAGTGAGTGCTCAAATTACAGAGGTATAAGTTTGTTGAGTATTCCTGGGAAATTATATGGGAGGGTATTGATTGAGAGGGTGAAGGCATGTACAGAGCATCAGATTGGGGAAGAGCAGTGTGGTTTCAGAAGTGGAAGAGGATGTGTAGATCAGGTGTTTACTTTGAAGAATGTATGTGAGAAATACTTAGAAAAGCAAATGGATTTGTATGTAGCAATTATGGATCTGGAGAGGGTATATGATAGAGTTGACAGAGATGCTCTGTGGAAGGTATTAAGGATATATGGTGTGGAGGTAAGTTGTTAGAAGCAGTGAAAAGTTTTTATCGAGGATGTAAGGCATGTGTACGTGTATGAAGAGAGGAAAGTGATTGGTTGTCAGTGAATGTTGCTTTGCGGCAGGGGTGTGTGATGTCTCCATGGTTGTTTAATTTGTTCATGGACGGGGTTGTTAGGGAGGAGAGTGCAAGAGTTTTGGAAAGAGGGGCAAGTATGCAGTCTGTTGCGGATAAGAGAGCTTGGGAAGTGAGTCACTTGGGAAGTGAGTCAATTGTTGTTCGCTGATGATACAGCGCTGGTGGCTGATTCATGTGAGAAACTGCAGAAGCTGGTGACTGAGTTTGGTAAAGTGTGTGGAAGAAGAAAGTTAAGAGTAAATGTGAATAAGAGCAAGGTTATTAGGTACAGTAGGGTTGAGGGTCAAGTCAATTGGGAGGTGAGTTTGAATGGAGAAAAACTGGAGGAAGTGAAGTGTTTTAGATATCTGAGAGTGGATCTGGCAGCGGATGGAACCATGGAAGCGGAAGTGGATCATAGGGTGGGGGAGGGGGCGAAAATTCTGGGGGCCTTGAAGAATGTGTGGAAGTCGAGAACATTATCTCGGAAAGCAAAAATGGGTATGTTTGAAGGAATAGTGGTTCCAACAATGTTGTATGGTTGCGAGGCGTGGGCTATGGATAGAGTTGTGCGCAGGAGGATGGATGTGCTGGAAATGAGATGTTTGAGGACAATGTGTGGTGTGAGGTGGTTTGATCGAGTGAGTAACGTAAGGGTAAGAGAGATGTGTGGAAATAAAAAGAGCGTGGTTGAGAGAGCAGAAGAGGGTGTTTTGAAGTGGTTTGGGCACATGGAGAGGATGAGTGAGGAAAGATTGACCAAGAGGATATATGTGTCGGAGGTGGAGGGAACGAGGAGAAGAGGGAGACCAAATTGGAGGTGGTAAGATGGAGTGAAAAAGATTTTGTGTGATCGGGGCCTGAACATGCAGGAGGGTGAAAGGAGGGCAAGGAATAGAGTGAATTGGATCGATGTGGTATACCGGGGTTGACGTGCTGTCAGTGGATTGAATCAAGGCATGTGAAGCGTCTGGGGTAAACCATGGAAAGCTGTGCAGGTATGTATATTTGCGTGTGTGGACGTATGTATATACATGTGTATGGGGGTGGGTTGGGCCATTTTTTTCGTATGTTTCCTTGCGCTACCTCGCAAACGCGGGAGACAGCGACAAAGTATAATAAAAAAAATATAAAAAAAATGGAGAGAATGAGTGAGGAAACGTTAATAAAGATGATATGTGTATCATAAAAGGAAGGAACAAGGAGAAAAGAGATATCAGATTGGAGAAGGAGTGAAAAAGATTTTGAGTGATCAAGACCTGAACATGCAGGAAGGTGAAAGGTGTGCAGACGATAGAATGAACTGGACGATATGACATACAGGGATTGACATGCTATCAATGCATTGAACCAGAGCATGTGAAGGGGCCACGATAAACAATATTTTGAAGGAGATTCCGTGATTATGTGATTATATGTTAGCAAGGTAATAATTCTATCTGACAAAACTTAGTATCCCTCCCCCCATCTGCAATATTGAGTTTGGAGACCTAGATCCCACAAAATCATTCACAAAAAAAGGTGCATGCCTATATGCACTTCACCTACCCCATGGATATGGGAGTGGAGTTATTGATGAGAGAGAGAGAGAGAGAGAGAGAGAGAGAGAGAGAGAGAGAGAGAGAGTTTCTTTGAGTGATTTTAATTCTGAACCAACCATTAGAATATTGATGCTTGACATCTGCATGCATTTCATCAAAAATGAATATGCAAAAATGAAATATATATTCTAAGCTCTATTAACTTTACTGACCTCTATTAACTCTTTCCCATTTTTCTTTCAAAGTATGGTCTAAAAACTATCAAAACTTTTGAAGCACTTTGAAATGTAAATAGAAAAAGCAGACACAAAATATCATGTCTGAAATGTTAATACAGGTAAACCAACGATTTTCCAGGACTCTTGGTTCCAAAACCTTGCCAGATTAACCATTTTGCTGGACCAATCGTGGTCACATAATAATTCAACACACCTCTAACCCACTAATTATACATCTCCCATGTGTCTAAAGTATACCATGTGTCTAAAGTATTCATCTGCATTATCAACCTGCTCAAGACTGAGGTGCTCGTCAGCTACAAGTTTCGCAAATTCATCCACATAATCGGCAGCTCCTTCTTGGTTTGCAGACCACCTTTCTCCGCACACTTTATTCATGGAAATTCCATGACACTTCTTGAATCTTTGAAGCCATCCTTCAATATAGTCATGGTCGTGTTGTAATTTAAGTCCTTTATGGAAAAACTTAGCCTAGTCCATTATCAAGCTTCCTCACAAGTCCACTCCATCACTCCGACGCTGTCAAAACCATTCCATCATCACTCAATCATGCTTAGTACTCTTACCGTCTTTCATAGTTTTTCTAATCGTCATTTGCTTCTTGGAATCGCAGTCTGCATAGAATTTCAATATTTTCTCCCTTTAATTCTTTATATCATAAACAGTTGATGAACCAATACTGTAGATGTCACACAGCTTATGCACTGAAACACCACGGTCCATTTTTTTTCAACAGTTCTACTCTATCTTGGATATTGGTGTTTACGTTTGACACCATGACTGACACTCTCATATGTCATAGCGGACATGGCTAGGGTTAAATTTAAGCAAAATAAGCTACGAATCTCGCAGAATTGTGGTATCACCACCAACAAGTGCAGTGTAAGAATGTAAATAAGTGTGCCCTACACACAACAACATGTGTGGCCGCCCAGTAAACTAGTCTGGTGGCGGCGGTAATTTCAAGTTCCCTCACGTAATTTTGTGCGGGCTAAAAGAGGTGCCAAACCATCACTTGCCGGAAATTCGGTGGTGTACTTGTATTATATAATCATTATATAATGAAATGCAAAGTTACTAAGAGTCCAAATCACTTCAACAAATACAGAAATAATTGTAGAAAATAGAACTATCCCTGGGGATTGGGGAGAAAAAATACTTTCCACGCATTCCTCACATGTCGTAGCAGGCTACTAAAGGGGACGGGAGCGGGGGGCTAGAAACCTTCCCCTCCTTGTATTTTAACTTTCTAAAAGGGGAGACAGAAGAAGGAGTCACACGGGGAGTGCTCATCCTCTGCGAAGGCTCAGATTGGGGTGTCTAAACGTGTGCAGATGTAACCAAGATGAGAAAAAAGGAGAGATGGGTAGTATGTTTGAGGAAAGGAACCTGGCTGTTTTGGCTCTGAGTTAAACAAAGCTCAAGGGTAAATGGGAAGAGTGTTTGGGAATATCTTGGGAGTAAAGTCAGGGGTTAGTGAGAGGACAAGAGCAAGGGAAAGAGTAGCAGTACTCCTGAAACAGGAGTGAAGGGAGTATGTGATAGAGTGTAAGAAAGTAAACTCTAGACTGATATGGGTAAAACTGAAAGTGGATGGAGAGAGATGTGTGATTATTGGTGCATATGCACCTGGGCATGAGAAGAAAGATCATGAGAGGCAAGGGTTTTGGGAGCAGCAGAGTGATAAGTTGCAGTTTTGATGCATGAGACCGGGTTATAGTGAAGGATAATTTGAATGCAAAGGTGTGTAATGTGGCAGTTGGGGGAATAATTGGTGTACATGAGGTGTTCAGTGTTGTAATGGAAATGGTGAAGAGCTTGTAGATTTGTGCTGAAAAAGGACTGGTGATTGGGAATACCTGGTTTAAAAAGAGAGATGGACATAAGTATACATATGGAAGTAGGAGAGATGGCCAGAGAGCGTTATTGGATTATGTCTTAATTGACAGGCGCGCGAAAGAGAGACTTTTGGATGTTAATGTGCTGAGAGGTGCAACTGGAGGGATGTCTGATCATTATCTTGTGGAAGTGAAGGTGAAGATTTGTAGAGGTTTTCAGAAAAAAAGAGAGAAGGTTGGGGTGAAGAAACTGGTGAGAGTAAGTGAGCTTGGGAAGGAGACTTGTGTGAGGAAGTACTTGGAGAAACTGAGTGCAGAATGGAAAAAGGTAAGAACAAAGAACATAAGGGGAGTGGGGAGGAATGGGATGTATTTAGGGAAGCAGTGATGGCTTGCACAAAAGATGCTTGTGGCATGAGAAGCATGGGAGGTGGGCAGATTAGAAAGGGTAGTGAGTGGTGGGCTCAAGAAGTAAGAGTATTTGTGAAAGAGAAGAGAGAGGCATTTGAACGATCTTTGCAGGGAAATAATGCAAATTACTGGAAGATGTATAAAAGAAAGTGGCAGGTCAAGAGAAAGGTGCGAGGTGAAAAAGAGGGCAAATGAGAGTTGGGGTAAGAGAGAATCATTAAATTTTAGGGAGAATAAAAAGATGTTTTGGAAGGAGGTAAATAAACTGCGTAAGACAAGGGAGCAAATGGGAACTTCAGTGAAGGGGGCTAATGGGAAGGTGAAAACAAGTAGTGGTGATGTGAGGAGATGGAGTGAGTATTTTGAAGGTTTGTTGAATGTGTATGATGATATAGTGGCAGATATTGGGTGTTTTGGTTGAGGTGGTGTGCAAAGTAAGAGGGTTAGGGAGAATGATTTGGTAAAGAGAGAAGAGGTAGTAAAAGCTTTGCGGAAGATGAAAGCCGGCAAGGCAGCAGGTTTGGATGGTATTGCAAGGGAATTTATTAAAAAAGGGGGTGACTGTATTGTTGACTGGATAGTAACGTTATTTAATGTATGTATGACTCACGGTGAGGTGCCTGAGGATTGGTGGAATGCTTGCATAGTGCCATTGTACAAAGGCAAGGGGGATAAAAGTGAGTGCTCAAATTACAGAGGTATAAGTTTGTTGAGTATTCCTGGGAAATTATATGGGAGGGTATTGATTGAGAGGGTGAAGGCATGTACAGAGCATCAGATTGGGGAAGAGCAGTGTGGTTTCAGAAGTGGAAGAGGATGTGTAGATCAGGTGTTTACTTTGAAGAATGTATGTGAGAAATACTTAGAAAAGCAAATGGATTTGTATGTAGCAATTATGGATCTGGAGAGGGTATATGATAGAGTTGACAGAGATGCTCTGTGGAAGGTATTAAGGATATATGGTGTGGGAGGTAAGTTGTTAGAAGCAGTGAAAAGTTTTTATCGAGGATGTAAGGCATGTGTACGTGTATGAAGAGAGGAAAGTGATTGGTTGTCAGTGAATGTTGCTTTGCGGCAGGGGTGTGTGATGTCTCCATGGTTGTTTAATTTGTTCATGGACGGGGTTGTTAGGGAGGAGAGTGCAAGAGTTTTGGAAAGAGGGGCAAGTATGCAGTCTGTTGCGGATAAGAGAGCTTGGGAAGTGAGTCACTTGGGAAGTGAGTCAATTGTTGTTCGCTGATGAAACAGCGCTGGTGGCTGATTTGTGTGAGAAACTGCAGAGGCTGGTGATTGAGTTTGGTAAAGTGTGTGAAAGAAGAAAGCTGAGAGTAAATGTGAATAAGAGCAAGGTTATTAGGTACAGTAGGGTTGAGGGACAAGTCAGTTGGGAGGTAAGTTTGAATGGAGAAAAACTGGAAGAAGTGAAGTGTTTTAGATATCTGGGAGTGGATTTGGCAGCGGATGGAACTATGGAAGTGGAAGTGAATCATAGGGTGGGGGAGGGGGCGAAAGTTCTGGGAGCGTTGAAGAATGTGTGGAAGTCAAGAACATTATCTCAGAAAGCAAAAATGGGTATGTCTGAAGGAATAGTGGTTCCAACAATGTTATATGGTTGCGAGGAGTGGGTTATAGAGTTGTGCGGAGGAGGGTGGATGTGCTGGAAATGAGATGTTTGAAGACAATATGTGGTGTGAGGCAGTTTGATCGAGTAAGTAATAAGAGAGTAATAAGAGAGAAGTGTGGTAATAAAAAGAGTGTGGTGGAGAGAGCAGAAGCGGGTGTTTTGAAATGGTTTGGTCACATGGAGAGAATGAGTGAGGAAAGATTGACAAAGAGAATATATGTGTCAGAGGTGGAGGGAACGAGAAGTGACCAAATTGGAGGTGGAAAGATGGAGTGAAAAAGATTTTGAGTGATCGGGGCCTGAACATGCAGGAGGGTGAAAGGTGTGCAAGGAATAGAGTGAATTGGAACAATGTGGTATACAGGGGTCAATGTGCTGTCAATGGATTGAACCAGGGCATGTGAAGCGTCTGGGGTAAACCATGGAAAGTTCTGTGGGACCTGGATGTGGAAAGGGAGCTGTAGTTTCGGTGCATTATACATGACAGCTAGAGACTGAGTGTGAACGAATGTGGTCTTTATTGTCTTTTCCTAGCGCTACCTCGTGCACATGCAGGGGGAGGGGGTTGTTATTTCATGTGTGGCAGGGTGGCGATGGGAATGAATAAAGGCAGACAGTATGAATTATGTACATGTGTATATATGTATACGTTGAGATGTATAGGTATGTATATTTGCATGTGTGGACGTGTAGGTATATACATGTGTATGTGGAAGGGTTAGGCCATTCTTTCGTCTGTTTTCTTGCCCTACCTCGCTAACGCGGGAGACAGCGACAAAGTAAAATCAATAAAAAATAAATGAAATAGGACTATAGTTTTTAATAACTCTAGACTGTAAAAGTTATTAGAAATAACAAAGAAAAAAATCTACTGCTTGTCAAAGAAATGCATAAACCCTGTCTTTTCCCTGTTTTTGACAGTGCCATTTATCATTACCATCACCCCATGGTGCTGTTGTCAACCTTTGCTTTACACACCTGTCCCTTCAACTATCATGTCAGCAAGTTCATAACAGTATCACAGAACTTTGTTAATACTGACATATATTCTGATGTTCATCATTTGTTTAACTAATGGTGGTGTAACTAACACTGTTATTACCAGCAAAAGCAAATAGTTGGGTAGATGCAGAAAAAAGGTAAAGATGACTACTTGTTTACCTCATACCATCAACTGGCCTTTTTGATTCATAGTATGTGGAATGGTTGTTTAATTTGTTTATGGATGAGTTTGTTATGGAGGTGAATGCAAGAGTTTTGGAGAGAGGGGCAAGTATGCAGTCTGTTGGGGATGAGAGGGCTTGAGAAGTGGGTCAGTTGTTGTTCGCTGATGATACAGCACTGGTGGCTGTTTCAGGTGAGAAACTGCGGAAGCTGGTGCCTGACTTTGGTAAAGTGTGTAAAAGAAGAAAGCTGAGAGTAAATATTAATAAGAGCAAGAATATTAGGTGCAGTAGGGTTGAGGGACAAGTAAATTGGGAGGTGAGTTTGAATGGAGAAAAACTGGAGGAAGTGAAGTGTTTCAGATATCTGGGAGTGGATTTGGCAGCAGATGGAACCATGGAAGCTGAAGTGAATCACAGGGTGGGGGAGGAAGTGAAGGTTCTGGGAGTGTTGAAGAATGTGTGGAAGGCAAGAAAGTTAACTTGGAGAGCAAAAATGGGTATGTTTGAGGGAATAAAGGTTCCAACAATGTTATATGGCTGTGAGAAGGATGGATGTATTGGAAATGAGATGTTTGAGGACAATATGTGGTGTGACGTGGTTTGATCGAGTAAGTAATGAAAGGGTAAGAGAGATGTGCGGTAAAAAAAAGAGTGTGGGTGAGAGAGCAGAAGAGGGTGTATTGAAATGATTTGATCACACTGAGAGAATGAGTAAGGAAAGATTGACAAAGAGGATATATGTGTCAGAGGTGGAGGGAACGAGGGGAAGTGGGAGACCGAATTGGAAGTGGAAGGATGGAGTGAAAAGATTTTGAGCGATCAGGCCCTGAACATACAGGAGGATGAAAGGTGTGCAAGAAATAGAGTGAATTGGAACAATGTGGTATACCGGGGTCGACGTGCTGTCGATGGATTGAACCAGGGTATGTGAAGCGTCTGGGGTAAACCATGGAAAGTCTTCTGGGGCCTGGTTGTGGAAAGGAAGCTGTGGTTTTGGTGCATTACACATGACAGCTAGAGACTGAGTGTGAATGAATGTGGCCTTTTGTCCTTTCCTAGCCCTACCTCGCAGGGGGAGGAGGGATGCTATTTTCATGTGTGGCGGGGTGGCGACAGGAATGAATAAAGACAGCTAGTATGAATTATGTGCCATGTGTCTACATGTATATGTCTGTGTATGTATATATATGTATACATTAAAATGTATAGGTATGTATATGTGCATGTGTGGACGTGAATGTATATACATGTGCATGTGGGTGGTTTGGGCCATTCTTTTGTCTGTTTCCTTATGCTACCTCGCTAACACGGGAGTCAGCAACAAAATATAATAAAAAATAAATAATTGCATGTCAAATTCATTATTACTTGGCAAACCAAGCAAAAAAATAGTGGAAAGGCAGAATTAAACCAAACGCTTGCACCTCCTCCAAAAGACACTTCACTTTGATTTTTTCTGCTGGACTACCTGAGTCTGAGCTATTTTCCACTTTATGTGGGTTAATATCTTCATCTGTGTGTCTGTACAGTCATCACCAGAATTTTTAACATCAATCAACATACAGGGAGTGAAAAACAATGGAAATCTAAGCTAATATAAGGCAGATGCTTGGACCTCCTTAGATACATGCCTCACCATGGTGTTGTTTGTAAGAGTAAAAAAGTGCTTGTAATGCCATTAATTAAAAGAAATGACACATACTGTGCTCTTTTCTCCTGAAAACGATAGATAACATATCAAGAACCCTAGTTTTGGGATAACAATTTGCAGAATATAAGTGATCCAAAGTAACTTGAGAAAAGTTCAACCTAAGTATATTCAGGATAGTAAGGGTAAATACTTTATGACTTACCTGTTTGTGGTTGTGTGAAAGACAAGAGGCGTGTAAGTCCTTCCTTAAAAACATCTAAGACACCTGGTCTTTCACTAGCTATTTCACTCTGGACAGTTTCTACAAGACTAGCACTATAGAATGGAGTGATTAGAGCCAAGGCAGAACACTTCAGAAGTAAATGCTGCCCAATGGTCTTCAGAGAACTATGAGGGGAGATCTCTCTGAAAATAAAATATGTGAATAAGTAGTTTTGATGGAGTAGAGACTTTTGTCTGCATTCTGAAAAAGTGCAAGTTACAAATTTTCATAAATCACTATGCATCTGGACGACTAGTTAAATAAAAATCATATAAATTAAAGCAACCATTCACTAATCATAGCTGGCCCCAAGGCATGGCCAATCAGGATATGAAAATGGACAAAGCATATATCTAATCCAAAGTTCAGAATCAAAATAATGGCAATGAAGAAGAGAGGTATGACTCAGTTTCCTTTCCTCACATAGTAACAACATGAAAAAAGAGTCTTCCATTCTTCAAAAGTTATCAAGTTAGGCAGTAAGAGTTATAGAGTCCAGTAAATTTGTCAGATGGTATGATACCACAAGCAAACTTTCCCTATATCAATATTTAAAACCACTGTAAATATTTCAATTAACAATAATTCCCGCATCATAATGAGTAAAGTGCACTTGGGAACAAAAGAACTCTTGGTCATTCATCATACACCAATCCTGAAAGAACACATACACTTCTGTAAAACTGACTTTTAAGTGGAATTCCTGATAGCAAAAACCTATTTTTTCAAGATTCTCATTACATGATTGGAGATGAATTGCCACAGAAAAACTGCAGGCCCAAGAAATTAATAAAGCTAACTTAAGGAGCAGAAAACCTTTATTAAACACAACAATAATACAAATTCAACAACATAGTGATAATATGTTTATAATATGAACAATCGAGCATTAAATAAAAATATAAAATTTGAAGTTTCAAAGAACTTTTCTCTACAAAACAGCATCCCACAAGCTATTAATAAGATATCTTTTGAGTATTATTGGGTTAGGGCCTTCAAAAATCCTATATAATACTCAATCGGTGGTTGTAGTGGCTCATTTGTTTCAGATCCATCACCAGCAAATCACAAACTTGCCAGTGATGATGTCATCCATTCACTCACTACAGGAGAATGTTTCAACCAGCAGCTTAAACTTTGTAAATCTTACATATCAACTCCAAAGTGGACACCAATAGTAACAAGAAAGGTTTATTGAAAAAAAAAAAAAGGTAGAAAAATCAGGGTTTTGAAACTTCAAAACTGAGAAATTACCTCACCTGGAGAAGAAACCCCACACCATAGAAGGTAGATCTACCTTATGTAGACTATGGAAACATCTGACAAAGGAGAAGATTGCTAAAGTCTCTTCAGCTGATTTCTTCCACCAACAGGTTTCTAAGCAAGACTAAGGTAGAGGTCACCCTCTTCCCATCACAAGTTGTAATGATAAAACCAAGTTCAGCCTGTATAACAAGGTCCTAACTCAAGTAGACATGTCCCTCACTGAAAAATCTATGACACATACCTGAGCAGAAAAAAAAATACATGCATATCTTAAGCTCTGTAAATCAAATGTGACCCTTTTAATTCTGTCATTTTAGAACAAACATTTATATTCCATCATACAAGCCTCACAAATACAAACCTTTAAGGTCCACTGTTCAATAATTCTTCTTTTTTTTCAAGAACTTTTATTCTCCAACATTTAAATAACTTTTAAAATCACTACAACAAAATCCTTAACCTTGCCAATCAACTGTTGACCATTTATATTCTCCATCATTCAATCATGAACCTCTAAACTCTATCATTCACCAGTAATCCTCAGCTTAAATTCAACCCAAACCACTGTAATATGTCATTTAAATACAGACATTGAAAGAGCATAATTTAAATGGGACTTATATAATCCACCACTAAAATGCTAACTTTTAAACCATCAATATAATGCTAACCTTTAAACTGCAATAACTGAATTTTCAAACTCCATTAACTTAATTATAATCTTTAAACTGTCATTCAACCCCTTAACTCTTCATTCTGGTTTCTCTTACATTCACATTTTTCAGGTTGTATAGAAGATTTATTTAGCTTAAAAATATCAAAGCTACTATATTCATATAATAATGAAGAATATAATTTTAGAAGTATATATGGTTCACTACTATCACTCTGATAATGAGTAAATGTTTTGTAGTTATTTTAATGCAATGCACAAAAAGTGTAGGAGAAATGCTTGAGTGTTGCGTGCCAAACTCACTCATTTTATAATTTATTTTACCTACACTGAAAAACTGATTACTGGTTATTACCATGGTCTACCTAATATCATAAATCTCTTGTAAAATCAATGTGATTATCTGATACCCTTTTCATAACAGAAATATTATGAAAGTTTGTAAAATTACTAGCTGCATAAGTCAGATGTAGTGTTGGCAAAGTCAAGCAGGATATGGCAACACTGCTTCCAATTGTACTAGAAATCCCTTTTACTGCCGCATCTTGGTCAATTTTCAATGCTAGAGGAGCATGCGTTCATGACATCACTGTCCACACAATTCACCAGAAGATAAATCTTCCTCAAATAATTCAGGATTATTTTCTACCTAGTTCTATAAGTCCATAAAAACTGTTTAATTTCTGGAGGGTGACTGACACTGGAAAGAAATGCTTACACACTACCACCTCAGCCACCATCAACGCTTAGAAGGCAACCTTAAGAATGAGGCACACAACCTGATGCATATATATATGTTTGCACAAAAGATGCTTGTGGCATGAGAAAGGTGGGAGGTGGGCAGATTAGAAATAGTGAGTGGTGGGATGAAGAAGTAAGATTGTTAGTGAAGGAGAAGAGAGGTGTTCTGACGATTTTTGCAGGGAAGTAGTGTGAATGACTGGGAGATGTATAAAAGAAAGAGGCAGGACGTCAAGAGAAAGGTGCATGAGGTGAAAAGGAGGGCAAATGAGAGTTGGGGTAAGAGAGAATAATAAAATTTTAGGGAGAATAAAAAAATGTTTCACACCTAGGGATAAGGGAGAAAGAATACTTTCCACGCATTCCTCACGTGTTGTAGAAGGCGACTAAAGGGGGCCGAGGGGAGGGGGGTCGGCTCGAAACCCTCCCCTCCATGTATTTTAACTTTCTAAAGGGGGAAACAAAGGAAGGAGTGACGCGGTGAGTGCTCATCCTCCCCGAAGGCTCAGATTGGGGTGTCTAAATGTGTATGGACGTAACCAAAATGAGAAAATAGGAAAGATAGGTAGTATGTTTGAGGAGAGGTACCTGGGTGTTTTGGCTCTAAGTGAAACGAAGCTCAAGGGTAAGGGGGAAGAGTGGTTTGGGAATGTCTTGGGAGTAAAGTCAGGGGTTAGTGAGAGGACAAGTGCAAGGGAAGGGGTAGCACTACTCCTGAAACAGGAGTGGTGGGAGTATGTGATAAAGTGTAAGAAAGTAAACTCTAGATTGATATGGGTAAAACTGAAAGTGGATGGGGAGAGATGGGTGATTATTGGTGCATATGCACCTGGGCATGAGAAGAAAGATCATGAGAGGCAGGTGTTTTGGGTGCAGCTGAGTGAGTGTGTCAGTAGTTTTGATGCACGAGGCCGGGTTATAGTGATGGATGATTTAAATGCAAAGGTGAGTAATGTGGCAGCTGAGGGAATAATTAGTGTACATAGGGTGTTCAGTGTTGGAGATGGAAATGGTGAAGAGCTTGCAGATTTATGTGCTGAAAAAGGACTGGTGATTGGGAATACCTGGTTTAAAAAGAAAGACATACATAAGTATACATATGTAAGTAGGAGAGATGGCCAGAGAGCGTTATTGGAACATGTGTTGATTGATAGGCGTGTGAGAGAGACTTTTGGATCTTAATGTGCTGAGAGGTGCAACTGGAAGGATGTATGATCATTATCTTGTGGAGGTGAAGGTAAAGATTTGTAGAGGTTTTCAGAAAAGAAGAGAGAATGTTGGGATGAAGAGAGTGGTGAGAGTAAGTGAGCTTGGGAAGGAGACTTGTGTGAGGAAGTACCAGGAGAGACTGAGTACAGAATGGAAAAAGGTGAGAACAAAAGACGTAAGGGGAGTGGGGGAGGAATGGGATGTATTTAGGGAAGCAGTGATGGTTTGCGCAAAAGATGCTTGTGGCATGAGAAGCAAGGGAGGTGGGCAGATTAGAAAGGGTAGTGAGTGGTGGGATGAAGAAGTAAGATTATTAGTGAAAGAGAAGAGAGAGGCATTTGGACAATTTTGCAGGGAAATAATGCAAATGATTGGAAGATGTATAAAAGAGAGAGGCAGGAGGTCAAGAGAAAGGTGCAAGAGGCAAAAAAGAGGGCAAAAGAGAGTTGGGGTGAAAGAGTATCATCAAATTTTAGGGAGAATAAAAAGATGTTTTGGAAAGAGGTAAATGAAGTGCGTAAGACAAGGGAACAAATGGGAACTTCAGTGGGGCTAATGGAGAGGTGATAACAAGTAGTGGTGATGTGAGAAGGTGATGGAGTGAGTATTTTGAATGCTTATTGAATGTGTTTGATGATAGAGTGGCAGATATAGAGTGTTTTGGTCGAGGTGGTGTGCAAAGTGAGAGGGTTAGGGAGAATGATTTGGTAAACAGAGAAGAGGTAGTAAAGGCTTTACGGAAGATGAAAGCCAGCAAGGCAATAGGTTTGGATGGTATTGCAGTGGAATTTAATGAAAAAGGGGGTGACTGTATTGTTCACTGGTTGGTAAGGTTATTTAATGTATGCATGACTCACGGTGAGGTAGCTGAGGATTGGCGGAATGCTTGCATAGTGCCATTGTGCAAAGGCAAAGGGGATAAAAGTGAGTGCTCAAATTACAGAGGTATAAGTTTGCTGAGCATTCCTGGGAAATTATATGGGAGGGTACTGACTGAGAGGGTGAAGGCATGCACAGAGCATCAGATTGGGGAATACCAGTGTGGTTTCAGAAGTGGTAGAGGATGTGTGGATCAGGTGTTTGCTTTGAAGAATGTATGTGAGAAACACTTAGAAAAGCAAATGGATTTGTATGTGGAATTATAGATCTGGAGAAGGCATATGATAGAGTTGATAGAGCTTCTCTTTGGAAGGTATTAAGAATATATGGTGTGGGAGGCAAGTCGTTAGAAGCAGTGAAAGGTTTTTATCAAGGATGTAAGGCATGTGTACTTGTATGAAGAGTGGAAAGTGATTGGTTCTCAGTGAATATTGGTTTGCGGCAAGGGTGCGTGATGTCTCAATGGCTGTTTAATTTGTTCATGGAAGAGGTTGTTAGGGAGGTGAATGGAAGAGTTTTTGAAAGAGGGGCAAGTATGCAGTCTGTTGTGGATGAGAGTGCTTGGGAAGTGAGGCAGTTGTTGTTCGCTGATGATACAGCACTGGTAGCTGATTTGTGTGAGAAACTGCAGAAGCTGGTGACTGAGTCTGGTAAAGTGTGTGAAAGAAGAAAGCTGAGAGTAAATGTGAATAAGAGCAATGTTATTAGTATTAGGTACAGTAGGGGTGAGGGACAAGTCAATTGAGAGGTAAGTTTGAATGGAGAAAACTGGAGGAAGTGAAGTGTTTTAGATATCTGGGAGTGGATTAGGCAACGGATGGAACTATGGAAGCGGATGTGAATCATAGGGAGGGGGAGGGGGCGAAAGTTCTGGGAGTGTTGAAAAATGTGTGGAAATTGAGAACGTTATCTTGGGAAGCAAAAATGGGTATGTTTGAAGGAATAGTGGTCCCAACAATGTTATATGGTTGTGAGGCGTGGGTTATGAATAGAGTTCTGCAGAATGGGGTGGATGTGCTGGAAATGAGATGTTTGAGGACAACACATGGTGTGAGGTGGTTTGATCGAGTAAGTAATAATAGGGTAAGAGAGATGTGTGGTAATAAAATGATTGTGGTTGAGAGATCAGAAGAGGTTGTTTTGAAATGGTTTGGTCACATGGAGAGAATGAGTGAGGAAAGATTGACAAAGAGGATATATGTGTCAGAGGTGGAGGGAATGAGAAGTGGGAGACCAAATTGGAAGTGGAAAGATGGAGTGAAAAAGATTTTGAGTGATCGGGGCCTGAACATGCAGGATGGTGAAAGGTGTGCAAGGAATAGAGTGAACTGGAACAATGTGGTATACCGGGGTCGACGTGCTGTCAATGGATTGAACAGGGCATGTGAAGCGTCTGGGTTAACCATGGAAAGTTCTGTGGGGCCTGGATGTGGAAAGGGAGCTGTGGTTTCGGTGCATTATACATGACAGCTAGAGACTGAGTGTAAATGAATGTGGCCTTTGTTGTCTTTTGCACTCATGCAGGGAGAGGGGGGTGTCATTTCATGTGTGGCAGGGTGACAACGGGAATGAATAAGGACAGACAGTATGAATTATGTACATGTGCATATATGTATATGTCTGTGTGTGTATATATATATATGTATACGTTGGGATGTATAGGTATGTATATGTGCGTGTGTATACGTGTATGTACATACATGTGCATTTGTGTGGGATGGGCCATTCTTTTGTCTGTTTCCTTGTGCTACCTCGCTCACGCGGGAGACAGCAACAAAGTATAATAATAATTTTTTTTTTTTTTTTTTATACCTCGTCGCTGTCTCCCGCATTTGCGAGGTAGCGCAAGGAAACAGACGAAAGAAATGGCCCAACCCCCCCCATACACATGTACATACACACGTCCACACACGCAAATATACATACCTACACAGCTTTCCATGGTTTACCCCGGACGCTTCACATGCCCTGATTCAATCCCCTGACAGCACGTCAACCCCTGTATACCACATCGCTCCAATTCACTCTATTCCTTGCCCTCCTTTCACCCTCCTGCATGTTCAGGCCCCGATCACACAAAATCCTTTTCACTCCATCTTTCCACCTCCAATTCAGTCTCCCTCTTCTCCTCGTTCCCTCCACCTCCGACACATATATCCTCTTGGTCAATCTTTCCTCACTCATTCTCTCCATGTGCCCAAACCACCTCAAAACACCCTCTTCTGCTCTCTCAACCACGCTCTTTTTATTTCCACACATCTCTCTTACCCTTACGTTACTTACTCGATCAAACCACCTCACACCACATATTGTCCTCAAACATCTCACTTCCAGCACATCCATCCTCCTGCGAACAACTCTATCCATAGCCCACGCCTCGCAACCATACAACATTGTTGGAACCACTATTCCCTCAAACATACCCATTTTTGCCCCCCGGGATAATGCTCTCGACTTCCACACATTTTTCAAGGCTCCCAAAATTTTCGCCCCCTCCCCCACCCTATGATCCACTTCCGCTTCCATGGTTCCATCCGCTGACAGATCCACTCCCAGATATCTAAAACACTTCACTTCCTCCAGTTTTTCTCCATTCAAACTCACCTCCCAATTGACTTGACCCTCAACTCTACTGTACCTAATAACCTTGCTCTTATTCACATTTACTCTTAACTTTCTTCTTCCACACACTTTACCAAACTCCGTCACCAGCTTCTGCAGTTTCTCACATGAATCAGCCACCAGCGCTGTATCATCAGCGAACAACAACTGACTCACTTCCCAAGCTCTCTCATCCCCAACAGACTTCATACTTGCCCCTCTTTCCAAGACTCTTGCATTTACCTCCCTAACAACCCCATCCATAAACAAATTAAACAACCATGGAGACATCACACACCCCTGCCGCAAACCTACATTCACTGAGAACCAATCACTTTCCTCTCTTCCTACACGTACACATGCCTTACATCCTCGATAAAAACTTTTCACTGCTTCTAACAACTTGCCTCCCACACCATATATTCTTAATACCTTCCACAGAGCATCTCTATCAACTCTATCATATGCCTTCTCCAGATCCATAAATGCTACATACAAATCCATTTGCTTTTCTAAGTATTTCTCACACACATTCTTCAAAGCAAACACCTGATCCACACATCCTCTACCACTTCTGAAACCACACTGCTCTTCCCCAATCTGATGCTCTGTACATGCCTTCACCCTCTCAATCAATACCCTCCCATACAATTTACCAGGAATACTCAACAAACTTATACCTCTGTAATTTGAGCACTCACTCTTATCCCCTTTGCCTTTGTACAATGGCACTATGCACGCATTCCGCCAATCCTCAGGCACCTCACCATGAGTCATACATACATTAAATAACCTTACCAACCAGTCAACAATACAGTCACCCCCTTTTTTAATAAATTCCACTGCAATACCATCCAAACCTGCTGCCTTGCCGGCTTTCAGCTTCCGCAAAGCTTTTACTACCTCTTCTCTGTTTACCAAATCATTTTCCCTAACCCTCTCACTTTGCACACCACCTCGACCCAAACACCCTATATCTGCCACTCTGTCATCAGACACATTCAACAAACCTTCAAAATACTCATTCCATCTCCTTCTCACATCACCACTACTTGTTATCACCTCCCCATTTACGCCCTTCACTGAAGTTCCCATTTGCTCCCTTGTCTTACGCACCCTATTTACCTCCTTCCATAATAATAATAATAATAATAATAATAATAATAATAATAATAAAAAAGATGTTTTGGAAGTGAAGTAAATAAAAAGCGTAAGACAAGAGAACAGATGGGAACATCAGTGAAGGGGGCTAATGGGAGGTAATAACAAGTAGTGGTGAAGTGAGAAGGACATGGAGTGAGTATTTTAATGGTTTGTTGAATGTGTTTGAAGACAGAGTGGCAGATATAGGGTGTTTTGGTCAAGGTGGTGTGCAAGGTGAGAGGGTCAGGATCATGGTTTGGTAAACAGAAAAGAGGTAGTGAAAGCTTTGCGGAAGATGAAAGCTGGCAAGGCGGCGGGTTTGGATGGTACTGCAGTGTAGTTCATTAAAAAAGGAGTGACTGTGTTGTTGACTGGTTGGTAAGGATATTCAATGTATGTATGGTTCATGGTTGAATAACTGAGGGCTGGCAGAAAGCATGCATAGTGCCATTGTACAAAGGCAAAAGGGATAAAGGTGAGTGCTCAAATTACAGAGGTACAAGTTTGTTTGAGTATTCCTGGGAAATTATATTGGAGGGTACTGACTGAGAGGGTAAAGGCATGTGTGGATGTGTGGATCAGGTGTTTGCTTTGAAGAATGTATGTGAGAAACACTTAGAAAAACAGATGGATTTGTATCTAGCATTTATGGATCTGGAGAAGGCATATGACAGAGTTGATAAAGATGCTTTGTGGAAGGTAGTAAAAGTATATAGTGTGGAAGGTAAGTTGTTAGAAGCAGTGAAAAGTTTTTATCAAGGATGTATTGCATGTGTACGAGTAGGATGAGAGGAAAGTGATTGGTTCCCTGTGAATGTAGGTTTGTGGCACGGGTGTGTGATGTCTTCATGGTTGTTTAATTTATTTATGGATGGGGTTGTTAATGAGGTGAATGCAAGAGTTTTGGAGAGAGGGGCAAGTATGGAGTCTGTTGTGGATGAGAGGGCTTGGGAAGTGAGTCACTTGCTGTTCGCTGATACAGCGCTGGCGGCTGATTCAGGAGAGACACTGCAGAAGTTGGTGACTGAGTTTGGTAAAGTGTGTGAAAGAAGAAAGCTGAGAGTAAATGTGAATAAGAGCAAGGTAATTAGGTTCAGTAGGGTTGAAGGACAACTTAATTGGGAGGAAAGTTTGAATGGTGAAAAACTGGAGGAAGTGAAGTGTTTTAGATATCTGTGAGTGGATTTAGCAGCGGACAGAACCATGGAAGCGGAAGTGAGTCACAGGGTGGAGAAGGGGGAAAGGTTCTGGGAGCATTGAAGAATGTGTGGAAGGCAAGAACGTTATCTCAGAGAGCAAAAATGGGTATGTTTGAAGGAATAGTGTTTCCAACAATGTTATATGGCTGCGTGGCATGGGCTATAGATAAAGATGTGCGAAGGAGGGTGGATGTGTTGGGAATGAGATGTTTGAGGACAAAATGTGGTGTGATTTGATCGAGTGAGTAATGAAAGGGAAAGAGAGATGCACAGTAATAAAAAGAGTGTGGTTGAGAGAGCAGAAGAGGGTGTACTGAAATTGTTTGGTCACATGGAGAGAATGAGTGAGGAAAGACTGACAAAGAGGATATATGTGTTAGAGGTGGAGGGAACAAGGAGAAGTGGGAGACTAAATAGGAGGTGGAAGAATGGAGTGAAAAAAATTTTGAGCGATCGAGGCCTGAACATATACAGGAGGGTGAAAGGCATGTAAAGAATAGAGTGAATGGGAACGATGTGGTATACCGGGGTCAACTTGCTGTCAATGGATTGAACCAGGGCATGTGAAGCATCTTGGGAAAACCATGAAAAGGTTCGAGGGGCCTGGATGTGGAAAGGGAGATGTGGTTTCAGTGCATTACACATGACAGCTAGAGACTGAATGTGAACGAATGTCCCCTTTGTTGTCTTTTCCTAGCACTACTTCACACGCAGAAGGGGGAAGGGTGTGCTGTTTTTCATGTGTGGCGGGGTGACAACAGGAATGGATGAAGGCAGCAAGTCTGAATATGTACATGTGTATATATGTTTATGTCTGTGTATGTATACGTAGATACGAACATGTGCATAAGTGCCCTCATGTTCATATAAAAATGTGTGTGCTCCTCCCTCATCTCTCGAGAGATGTTAATGTTAATCCCGGATACTTGCAGTTCCAACTAGAGATCGCTAGACTTAACATGCAGACTGAACAAGCTATGATCAATGCACAAGTGCAGGTGCAGAAGGGACAGACTCGCTTTAGAACACGAGAAATTATGATAGGGTGCATCATGATAAGAACCAGTGTCGTCTCAGTTGAACAACGTAGATCTTGTACCAAAGTTCTGTGAAGACGACGTGACTACATTTTTCCTTTAAGTTTGAACAGACTGCAAATCAGTTCTCTTGGCAGAAGTCGTCATGGACAACTGTGATACGTCCCAACCTCGTTGGTAAGGCTGGGTCCACATATACTTCATTGACCGGGGACCAGCGTAATGGTTATGAGGTCATGAAACAGGCAGTGCTGAGTGCTTATCATTTAAATCTGGAAGCATACTGACTCAGGTTTTGAGATAAAAATAAGTGTGCTGATCAAGACTACATAGATTACTTTCGTGAAAAGTTCAGGTTATACGCACAGAGGCTATGCCCCGAACAAGTTTGTGATTTTAAGGCAGTTGCAGAATTAATGGTACTCGAGAAATGTAAGGATGGTGTACCCCATGATGTACTGAAGTACTTAGTTACTAAAGAGGCGAGGACTGTTGAGAAGGCTGGGAAACTGGCAGATGAGTATGTTCTAAATCTCAAACTTGACACAGAGACGTTCAAAGGATTTTGATGGCAGAGGGAAATCCAAAAATCAGATAACCCCACCTGAATCTGCTCCCTTGACGGAAACTCATAAAAGTCAGGGGAACAACTCCAAGAGAGTTAAGGCTCTACCAAGCATGGGCCTGTGAGTCTCTTCTCAACTTTAGGGCCACCTAGCAATGTAAGTGAGGCTGTCCCTGCTCTTAGGAAAGTAAGGGGTTGTGAGAGTGTTGATCAATCTGTAGTTAAGGATCTGTTTCAGGGAAACTACAATGCGTTCCTGTCTAAGGGCTGTGTTAGTAGCGATGGGACCCCAAGAGAAGTGACTGTATTGTGTGATTCTGGTGCGCTGCAATCCCTGATGTTGGATGGCTTGGTGCCGGTAGGAGAATCTAAGCACTGAGTCTTGCTAGATGTGCTGTGGAGTCCCAAGGCTATTCCACTATCCGATGTGAGTGTGGAAACAGATCTCTTCACGGGCTCTGCCCAGGTAAGGGTTGTTGATCGGTTGCCTGTCTCAAGAGTGGACATTGTGTTAGGCAATGACCTGGCGGGAGGAAGCATGGGTCAAGCACCAATGGTGTTGGTGAGTCCGGTGGAATCCACAGAGACAGAGCAACTTCAGGAAGTGGTACCAGGAGTATTCCCCATGTGTGCAGTTACCCGGTCTATATCCACTATGAAGGCAAACTGTTGGCCACAGGAGACAGAGCTTGAGGCAGAAAGACTGCAATCACTCTCCAAGAGTGAGACGAGTGAGGTGGAGCTGGCTGATACCTTCTTTGCTGGTTTAGACTCTAAGCCAGAGTCGACAGATGAGGCTGATGATTTGTCTTGACAGAATCTGAAAAGATTACAGAGAGCCGAACCAGAGTTTAAGAAATTGCTTGAATCTGCTGAAGAATCAGCTGCGGTTATTACCTCTGGGATGGGTTCTTAATGAGGAAATGGTGTCCAGGGTCATGTAATGGGGAAGACAGAAAGTAGCAGGCAGTCCACCAGGATGTGGTGCTGCGTCTCTACAGCAGAGAGATTTTGAAGCTTGAGCATGACTCAAGCTTCGCCGGTCATTTAGGGGTGAGAAAGACCCTGGACCAAGTATGGTGGAATGTATATTGGCCTGGTGTCCGCCGGGATGTCACTCAGAATGTAAATATGTGTTATACATGTCAAGTGATGGGATAGCCTAATCAGAAGCTTAAGGCTGGTCCCTTAGTTCCTATTCCCCCATTTGAAGCTCCATTTGACCGGATCATAGTTGACATTGTGTGCCGATTGCCAAGAACTCCTGTGGCCACTATTACATTTTAAGTATTATTGATATGGCCACGAGATATCCCGAGGCAATACAATTATGAGGCATGAATGCCAAGACTGTTGTCCAGGAGCTGCTTAGCTTCTTCACAAGGTGTGGACTGCCCAAAGAGGTGCAATCTAATTGGGGATCCAATTTCATGTCCAGGACTTTTCAACAAACCCTGAGGGAGCTGGGTATTGGTAAGATTACTTCCACTGCTTACCACTCTCAGACTCAGGGAGCTTTGGAAAGTTACCATTCCACCCTGAAGTCCATGTGAAAGAAGTATTGTGACAACAACACTAAGGGATAAGGGACTCCTCTTTCTTCTCTTTGCCATAAGAGAAGTGCTTAATGAATCTCTAGGTTTCTCCTCCTTTTGAGCTGATGTTTGCCCACGAGGTCCAAGGGCCTCTTACGTTACTGAAAGACGTATGGCTGAACAAGAGAGAGAGTGTTGGCCTGTTGGACTTCATTAGCAAGTTAAAGGAGAAACTCCAGAGGTGTTGGGAAGCTGCTCGGCAGAATTTAATAGAGATCCAAGTACAAATGAAGAGATGGTAAGACAAACGATCTCGATTAAGAAGGTTTGAGGTGGGGGACGAGGTGTTGCTTCTACTACCCCAGCCAGGACAAACCTTGGCTGCCTATTTTCAGGGTCCCTACACCATTATCCAGAGTGTAGGAGATTCAAATTACCTTGTCTCTACCCCCAACAGACACAGAGGCCAGAGATTATGCCAAGTCAACATACTTACACCACATTTCAATTGCGATCCTCCTCATTTGGAACTGACTGTGCCAGTCTGCACCATCTAACGTCCAGCGGTAGCTGTATGTGACGAGGATGATGACCTAGCTGAGGGTGCCTTGGAGACCTGGGAACTGAACAGAGGCACGGACAGGAAGTGGGAGGTGAAACTTTCACATCTAATGGAGTAGCAACATGTGCAAATGTCTGCCCTGCTCTCAAAACACCCGGAGGTTTTCCGAAGCACACCTGGACAGACCTTGCTCACAAGCCATGATGTAGACATGGGAGATGCCCGGCCTGTCAAACAAGCTCCGTACCGGGTGAGTCCACAACGAGCAGCCATCCTTCACACTGAGCTGTACTACATGCTTGAGCACAACCTGATTGAGCCATGTCAGCCAGAATGGAGCTCCCGTTACTCTCGTACCCAAGCCCGATGAGACCTATCGGTCCTGTATCGACTACCGCCAGGTTAATGAGGTGATGAGAACTGATAGTTACCTCCTGCCGCATGTGGAAGACTGCATAGATCGTGTCGGCAATGCTCACTATCTGTCAAAACTAGACCTCAAGAAGGGGTACTGGCAGATAAGATTAACGGAGAAAGCACAGGACATCAGTGCCTTTGTAGTATTAGGACAGACTTGTAAGTGTAATGTGATGCCTTTTGGCATGACGAATGCCCCTGCCACATTTCAGTGACTTATGGACATCCTCATTAGAAACCTGCCCGGTTGTGTCTTCTACCTGGATGATACTGTGAGTTGGGACGAACATCTACAGAGACTTGACATAGAGTCAGAGTTGGAACGAACATCTACAGAGACTTGACAACATTCTGATGATCTTGAATGAGGCTAACCTTGTTCCCAATTGGGATATATGCAAATTTGTGAAGGCCAAGGTGCAGTATTTGGGTTATGTGATCGGTCAAGGTGAGCTAGCCCCACCGACTGCAAAAGTCCAGGCTTTAGTCCAGATGGGTGCCCCCCAATCAAGAAGAGAACTGAGACATTTTATGGGTATGGTAGGGTACTAATGGATGTTCACTGTAAATTTTGCAACACTCGTGACCCCCTCTGACAGATCTATTGAAGAAAGATGTTAGATATGTTTGGAATGAGCAGTGTGAGACACCCTTTCATCAGTTAAAAGCCATACTTTGTAAAAGTCCTAATTTGCAGGCTCCTGATTTTGACCTGCCATTCAAGTTAGCTGTAGATGCCAGTAATGAGGGAGCCGGTGCTGTCCTCTTGCAGGAGGACGCAAACAAGGTCGACCATCCTGTAAGCTATTTTAGTAAGAAATTCAATCAAGCCCAAAGGAATTATTCCACCATTGAGAAAGAACTTTTGTCTTTAATACTTGCACTGCAGCATTTTCATGTATACTTGTGCCCTTCATGCAATATTATAAGGGTTAACAAGTTCCAAAATAAGAATCAAAGGTTAACTAGGCGGGCTTTATTCCTTCAAGAGTATAATTTAGATATTCACTATATTGCTGGCACACATAATATGCTAGCAGACTGTTTATCCCACTCTTAAGGTAAGAAAATTCCTCTTCCAGGAATTTTCTCCTTTAAGTAGGGGGGTGTTATGAACATGAGTGTGTGTGTGTCCTCATGTTTGTATAAATGTGTGTGTGTCTTTGTGTTTATGGTGTATGTGATTTTTTATGTTGTAGGACGAGGGCCAGGGCCTCAGTTATCTCAGCTCAGGATTCACTCCTCCGGCTGGGTCATCAATTAGACACTCAACCCTTAGGCCTGCCATCTTTCCCACACCTCTGAGGAACCAGATGGCCAGGGTCAAGAACAAGGATCATGCCGCACCATCAATCCAGTTAACCACAACACTTGGACCTTTCATCCGAGGCACCAGACACCTGGGGGGGGGGGGGGGGGGGGGTGTCAGCCAGGAGATATGGCCTCCTGTACATCATCGTTGCTGTCAGGACAAGAGGAGGTTGGGCCTTAGGCAAGATATGGGCCAGTCCTAGGATCCTCCAGCCAACCAGGAGTGGCACTATGAGCCCCTCCTCCAGTCACAGCCATACCTAAGACCCTCCAGCCAAGTAGGAGTGGCACTATGAGCCACCCTCCTCCAATCACAACTGGACCTTAGGCCTCTAGCCAACCAAGAGTGGCACTATGGGTCACCCTTCACCAATCCCATCTGAAACTAGAGCAGAAGGGCGGGGGTAAGCCGCTTCTGGCTCACTCCTCCCTGCAATAAAAACCTCTGACACCCACTGAGCCACAATTCCCTCTAGCCGTAGCCTAGCCGAGGTACGTGGTTTTGCCCTCAATCCCAAAGCCCAAGTGAAGTGCCGCTATACATAACTCTACGGTGTTGAAATGCTTCTGTCATTTAGTTTCAAGTGTCACAGAGTATTGTAATTTGTCATAGAAGTGTCCAACGAATATATGTATCTCGAATCATGTTACTAAAGACAAATTGTCATAAAGGAAAGAGATCTCCTGGTTTGAAATCTTACCTGGAATGTGAAACTCATGTTCTATGTTAACGTAAGTTATCTATGCCTGATTAATGTGCTTCTGTTATCTTATACTCTTTAGTCCTTGGATTATAAGAAGTTTTAATGCTGGTCTTTGATTTGATCCCATGACTTTAAGATAGTGTCATCCGTGTGCATAGTTGACGATCCTTCTCAGTAGGAGGATTCCTAACAGTATGTATATGTTGAAATCTATAGGTATGTATATGTGCATGTGTGGGCGTGTATATATACATGTGTTTGTGGGTGGGTTGGGCCATTCTTTCATCTGTTTCCTTGCACTATCTTGCTAATGCAGGAGACAGCAACAAAGTATAACAAAAAAATATACATACATACGTTGAAATGTATAGGTATGTATAAGTGCATGTGTGGACATGTATGTATATACATGTGTATGTGGGTGGGTTGGGCCATTCTATCATCTGTTTCCTTGCACTACCTCACAAACGAGAGAGACAGCGACAAAGTATAATAATAAAAAATATATATATATCATTTTTCTATATCATACTTAGTCACTGTCTCCCACATCAGCGAGGTACCACAAGGAAACAGACAAAAGAAATGGCCCAACCCACCTACATACATATGTATATATATAAACTCCCACACGCACATATACATACCTATACATTTCAACATATACATACATATACATGCACAGACATATACACATATACACATGTAGATATTCATGCTTGCTGCCTTCATCCATTCCCACCACCATCCAGCCACACATGAAATGACACCCCCTTACCCCTGTGCGCATCCGAGGTAGCACTAGGAAAAGACACCAAAGGTTACATTAGTTCGCAGTCTCTAGTTGACATTTGTAATGCACCGAAACCTCAGCTCCCCTTCCACATCCGGGCCACATAAAATTTTCCATGGTTTACCCCAGACACTTCACATGCCCTGGTTCAATCCACTGACAGCATGTAAACCCCAGTATACCACATTGTTCCAATTCACTCTATTCCTTGCACGCTTTTCACCCTCATGTATGTTCAGGCCATGATCGCTCAAAATCTTTTTCACTCCAACCTTCCACCTCCAATTTGGTCTCCCACATCTCCTCATTCCCTCCACCTCTGACACATATATCTTCTTTGTCAATCTTTCCTCACTCATTCTCTCAATGTGACCAAAACATTCCAATACACCCTCTTTTGCTCTCTCAACCACACGCTTTTTATCACCACACATCTCTCTTACCTTTTCATTACTTAATCAAACCACCTCACACCACATATTGTCCTCAAACATTTCATTTCCAACACATCCACCCTCCTCTGCACAAATCTATCTATAGTCCATGCCTCACAACCATATAACACTGTTCGAACCACTATTCCTTCAAATATACCTAATTTTACTTTCCGAGATAATGTTCTCGACTTCCACACATTCTTCAACGCTCCCAGAACTTTGGCCCCCTCCCCCACCCTGTGACTCACTTTTGCTTCCATGGTTCCATCTACTGCCAAATCCACTTCCAGATATCTAAAACACTTCATTTCCTCCAGTTTTTCTCCATTCATACTTACCTCCCAGTTGACTTGTCCCTTGCCCTACTGTACCTAATAACCTTGCTCTTATTCACATTTACTCTCAGCTTTCTTCTTTCACACACTTTACCAAACTCAGTCACCACCTTTCGCAGATTCTCACCCGAATCGCTGTATCCCGCATTACCAAGATAGCGCAAGGAAATAGAAGAAAGAATGGCCAGACCCACCCACATACACATATATTTACATACACATCCACACACGCACATATATATATACCTATACATTTCAATGTATACAGCGCTGGTGGCTGATTCATGTGAGAAACTGTAGAAGCTGGTGACTGAGTTTGGTAAAGTGTGTGAAAGAAGAAAGTTAAGAGTAAATGTGAATAAGAACAAGGTTATTAGGTACAGTAGGGTTGTGGGTCAAGTCAATTGGGAGGTAAGTTTGAATGGAGAAAAACTGGATGAAGTAAAGTGTTTTAGATATCTGGGAGTGGATCTGGCAGCGGATGGAACCATGGAAGCGGAAGTGAATCATAGGGTGGGGGAGGGGGCGAAAATCCTGGGAGCCTTGAAGAATGTGTGGAAGTCGAGAACATTAACTCGGAAAGCAAAAATGGGTATGTTTGAAGGAATAGTGGTTCCAACAATGTTGTATAGTTGCGAGGCATGGGCTATGGATAGAGTTGTGCGCAGGAGGGTGGATGTGCTGGAAATGAGATGTTTGAGGACAATGTGTGGTGTGAGGTGGTTTGATCGAGTAAGTAATGTAAGGGTAAGAGAGATGTGTGGAAATAAAAAGAGCGTGGTTGAGAGAGCAGAAGAGGGTGTTTTGAAATGGTTTGGGCACATGGAGAGAATGAGTGAGGAAAGATTGACCAAGAGGATATATGTGTCGGAGGTGGAGGGAACGAGGAGAAGTGGGAGACCAAATTGGAGGTGGAAAGATGGAGTGAAAAAGATTTTGTGTGATCGGGGCCTGAACATGCAGGAGGGTGAAAGGATGGCAAGGAATAGAGTGAATTGGATCGATGTGGTATACCGGGGTTGACGTGCTGTCAGTGGATTGCATCAGGGCATGTGAAGCATCTGGGGTAAACCATGGAAGGTTGTGTGGGGCCTGGATGTGGAAAGGGAGCTGCAGTTTCGGGCATTAGGAATGGGATGTATTTAGGGAATCATGATGGCTCAAGCAAAAGATGCTTGTTGGATGAGAAAGGTGGGAGGTAGGCAGATTAGAAAGGGTTGTGAGTGGTGGGATGAAGTAAGATGGTTAGTGAAAGAGAAAAGAGAGGCGTTTGGACAATTTTTGCAGGGAAGTAGTGCAAATGACTGGGAGATGTATAATAGAAAGTGACAAGAGGTCAAGATAAAGGTGCAAGAGGTGAAAAAGACGGCAAATGAGAGTTGGGGTACAAGAGTATCATTAAATCTTAGGGAGATTAAAAAGATGTTTTGGAAAGAAGTAAATAAAGTGCATAAGACTAGAGAACAAATGGGAACATCAGTGAAGGAAGCTAATGGGGGGGGGATAATAACAAGTAGTGATGAAGTGAGAAGATGGAGTGAGTATTTTGAAGGTTTGTTGAATGTATTTGATGATAGAATTGCAGATATAGGGCGTTTTGGTCAGGGTGGTGTGCAAAGTGAGAAGGACAGGGAGAATGGGTTGGTAAACAGAAGAGGCAGTGAAAACTTTGCGGAAGATGAAAGCTGGCAGGGCGGCAGAGATGGATGGTATTGCAGTGGAATTTATTAAAAAACGGGGTGACTGTGTTGTTGATTGGTTGGTAAGGATATTCAATGAGCCAGGTACCCATTTTACTGACCAGCCCATAGGGGTGGATGAACAGTTGGGTTGACTGTGGAGTGACTGCTGCAACCATGATTTAAACCTATATGCAACACACTAGGCATCCCATGAATGTTTCACGGTCAGGAATGCTAACTGCTACACCAGAGGAGTCCACTTACGGCCAACAGTAGAATATGCTTCTCAGGTTTGGTCACCTCACCTAAAGAAGCACAGAGCACAAATAGAGAAGGCCCAGAGGAGGGCAGCAAAGATGGTACCGGAATTTAAAGGGCTAAGTTACAAGAAAAAGCTGGAGGCTTTAAACTTACCCAACTTAGAAGACAGAAGAAGAGCGAGGGGTGACCTGATCACGACTTTTAAGTTTTTAAAAGAGACTGACACTGTGGACAGGGAATGGTCCTTCAAGAGATGTATAGATAACGCAATAAGAGGACATAACATGAAATTACATGATAATCTTGTTAAAATGACTGTAAAGAATACTATCAAAGTATAAGAGTGGTAGATGAATCCAAAAGACTGACTGAAGACATTGTTATTGCAGAAAGCATTTATGATAACAGAAAATGTATGATAGCTGAAAATCTTCAATAGATCATGTACTGCATGTGTAAATTCCCTCCTCATACTGTACAAATATGAGTTAAACAATTACAATTGTAATAGGTAATTAGTTACCATTAAGCTCTCTTTGTGAACTTCAGTTTAAACTACATCATTCAAACAATGCTCTTCCAAAACCCAACATTCAAATGTTACGCCACCAAATGTCTCCACTGTTGTGTACTGATGCAAGTTTGTTAAGATTGAGTTCTTCCTACTTGTTAGTAATTCATTATTGTAATGTGTCTGTTAGGAATGAATTACCATTACATCTCTGGTAGAAACAAGTTACTGTTACCTACTTCTTAGAAATAATTCACTTGCCTGTCAAGTGCACACTCTTGTTACATGTCTGTTAACAATAAATTACAGTCACCTATCTGCTGGGAGTACTAATGTCATAATTCTAAGAAACAGAAAAAAAAACTGTAGTCTTAATCATGAATTACAAAACTGTGAAGAGACTATCACTTCTGGACAAGGACAGGCTTCTCAAAGATGGGGTGGAGAGGACTAAGGAACATAAACAGAAACTTAAAAGAGGATACAAATGAGAGGGAACATCAGGAAAATAATTCTTGCTTTTAAAACAATTGTCACTGAGTGAGAATGTAGTCTGTGCAAGAAATATGAACTGAAATTGGAAACGAGGAAGAATTCTAGTAAAATACAGTAACAACAGTTATCATGTTCCCTTGGCAATAGTGATATCCAATTTTTTTTCATACTATTCGCCATTTCCCACGTTAGTGAGGTAGCATTAAGAACAGAGGACTGAGCCTTTGAGGGAATATCCTCACTTGGCCCCCTCCTCTGTTCCTTCTTCAGGAAAACTAAAAACGAGAGGGGAGGATTTCCAGCCCCCAACTCCCTTCCCTTTTAGTCACCTTCTACGACATGCAGGGAATACGTAGGAAGTATTCTTTCTCCCCTATCCCCAGGGATAAGTGATATCCATACTACAGCATAATCCCAAAGTTTTCAGACTAGAGGCATTCGTGTCCTTTCATTATAAAACAGTGGTACATAACAGAAGTCTTCTAAGCACACCACACATAGAATTATTCAGAAAATTTTCCCATTTCTTTGGGTAATATAACTTTTCTATATACTTTCATATTTTTCCTCTAGAATTTCTGTACTACCTCTCCAAGTGCAAAAATACAGTCTACATGCACTGTTCCCTCATAAACTTACCTTATTCTTCACCAACATGGGGTTCACTAATCTCTAACATGACCAATCACTTACCTAACAAACACCTTTCCAACTATGCTGAAAAAAAGTATTCTTCTGTAATTCTTACACTTTTATGGTACTCCCTTTTCCTTTATGGTCAAAAAGTTACTGCCTTTATGCTGTCCATGACCACATATCTTTGTTTCTTTCACTTTTACTTTCTCCTTTTGTGATGTCCTCTCCCCTGTATCTATTCATCTCTCTCCTTACCTTTAAACTTTGTCGCTGTCTCCCGCATTTGCGAGGTAAGCGCAAGGAAACAGAAGAAAGAAATGGCCAAACCCACCCCCATACACATGTATATACACACATGTCCACACACGCAAATATACATACCTATACATCTGGGGGCCTTGAAGAATGTGTGGAAGTCGAGAACATTATCTCGGAAAGCAAAAATGGGTATGTTTGAAGGAATAGTGGTTCCAACAATGTTGTATGGTTGCGAGGCGTGGGCTATCATTAGAGTTGTGCGCAGGAGGATGGATGTGCTGGAAATGAGATGTTTGAGGACAATGTGTGGTGTGAGGTGGTTTGATCGAGTGAGTAACGTAAGGGTAAGAGAGATGTGTGGAAATAAAAAGAGCGTGGTTGAGAGAGCAGAAGAGGGTGTTTTGAAGTGGTTTGGACACATGGAGAGAATGAGTGAGGAAAGATTGACCAAGAGGATATATGTGTCGGAGGTGGAGGGAACGAGGAGAAGAGGGAGACCAAATTGGAGGTGGAAAGATGGAGTGAAAAAGATTTTGTGTGATCGGGGCCTGAACATGCAGGAGGGTGAAAGGAGGGCAAGGAATAGAGTGAATTGGAGCGATGTGGTATACCGGGGTTGACGTGCTGTCAGTGGATTGAATCAAGGCATGTGAAGCGTCTGGGGTAAACCATGGAAAGCTGTGTAGGTATGTATATTTGCGTGTGTGGACGTATGTATATACATGTGTATGGGGGGGGTTGGGCCATTTCTTTCGTCTGTTTCCTTGCGCTACCTCGCAAACGCGGGAGACAGCGACAAAGTATAATAAAAAAATAAAATAACATCTCAATGTACACATATATATATACACACACAGACACATACATATATACCCATGCACACAATTCAAACTGTCTGCCTTTATTCATTCCCATCGCCACCTCGCCACACATGGAATACCATCCCCCTCCCCCCTCATGTGTGCGAGGTAGTGCTAGGAAAAGATAACAAAGGCCCCATTCGTTCACACTCAGTCTCCAGCTGTCATGCAATAATGCCCGAAACCACAGCTCCCTTTCCACATCCAGGCCCCACACAACTTTCCATGGTTTACCCCAGACGCTTCACATGCCCTGATTCAATCCACTGACAGCACGTCAACCCCGGTATACCACATCGATCCAATTCACTCTATTCCTTGCCAGCCTTTTACCCTCCTGCATGTTCAGGCCCCGATCACACAAAATCTTTTTCACTCCATCTTTCCACCTCCAATTTGGTCTCCCACTTCTCCTCGTTCCCTCCACCTCCGACACATATATCCTCTTGGTCAATCTTTCCTCACTCATTCTCTCCATGTGCCCAAACCATTTCAAACCACCCTCTTCTGCTCTCTCAACCACGCTCTTTTTATTTCCACACATCTCTCTTACCCTTACATTACTTACTCGATCAAACCACCTCACACCACACATTGTCCTCAAACATCTCATTTCCAGCACATCCATCCTCCTGCACACCTTTAAACTTACTGTGCCTAAAAACCAGCCTCTCATAATCATTTCCAATCAGTTTTTAAAATATTCTCTTCACCTTACAAACTTCACCCATTGTCATCAGTATTCTTTCCCAACTTGTCTAATACACTCCTTCTTTTCACATACCTTTCTTATACTTTATTCTAAAAAGCAGCAAAATTTCCAAACATGACATTTGAAAATGTAAGAACTTAAAATATAATTGTAATATATTAACTGTAATATATTAACATGGTGACGTGCCTCCTGAGGATTGGCGGAATGCGTGCATAGTGCCACTGTACAAGGGCAAAGGGGATAAGAGTGAGTGCTCAAATTTCAGAGGTATAAGTTTGTTGAGTATTCCTGGTAAATTATATGGGAGGGTATTGATTGAGAGGGTGAAGGCATGTACAGAGCATCAGATTGGGGAAGAGCAGTGTGGTTTCAGAAGTGGTAGAGGATGTGTGGATCAGGTGTTTGCTTTGAAGAATGTATGTGAGAAATACTTAGAAAAGCAAATGGATCTGTATGTAGCATTTATGGATCTGGAGAAGGCATATGATAGAGTTGATAGAGATGCTCTGTGGAAGGTATTAAGAATATATGGTGTGGGAGGCAAGTTGTTAGAAGCAGTGAAAAGTTTTTATCGAGGTTGTAAGGCATGTGTACGTGTAGGAAGAGAGGAAAGTGATTGGTTCTCAGTGAATGTAGGTTTGCGGCAGGGGTGTGTCATGTCTCCATGGTTGTTTAATTTGTTTATGGATGGGGTTGTTAGGGAGGTGAATGCAAGAGTTTTGGAAAGAGGGGCAAGTATGAAGTCTGTTGTGGATGAGAGAGCTTGGGAAGTGAGTCAGTTGTTGTTCGCTGATGATACAGCGCTGGTGGCTGATTCATGTGAGAAACTGCAGAAGCTGGTGACTGAGTTTGGTAAAGTGTGTGAAAGAAGAAAGTTAAGAGTAAATGTGAATAAGAGCAAGGTTATTAGGTACAGTAGGGTTGAGGGTCAAGTCAATTGGGAGGTAAGTTTGAATGGAGAAAAACTGGAGGAAGTAAAGTGTTTTAGATATCTGGGAGTGGATCTGGCAGCGGATGGAACCATGGAAGCGGAGGTGGATCATAGGGTGGGGGAGGGGGCGAAAATCCTGGGAGCCTTGAAGAATGTCTGGAAGTTGAGAACATTATCTCGGAAAGCAAAAATGGGTATGTTTGAAGGAATAGTGGTTCCAACAATTTTGTATGGTTGCGAGGTGTGGGCTATGGATAGAGTTGTGCGCAAGAGGGTGGATATGCTGGAAATGAGATGTTTGAGGACAATGTGTGGTGTGAGGTGGTTTGATCGAGTAAGTAACGTAAGGGTAAGAGAGATGTGTGGAAATAAAAAGAGCGTGGTTGAGAGAGAAGATGAGGGTGTTTTGAAATGGTTTGGGCACATGGAGAGAATGAGTGAGGAAAGATTGACCTAGAGGACATATGTGTCGGAGGTGGAGGGAACGAGGAGAAGTGGGAGACCAAAGTGGAGGTGGAAAGATGGGAGTGAAAAAGATTTTGTGTGATCGGGGCCTGAACATGCAGGAGGGTGAAAGGAGGGCAAGGAATAGAGTGAGTTGGATCGATGTGGTATACCGGGGTTGACGTGCTGTCAGTGGATTGAATCAGGGCATGTGAAGCGTCTGGGGTAAACCATGGAAAGCTGTGTAGGTATGTATATTTGCGTGTGTGGACGTGTATGTATATACATGTGTATGGAGGTGGGTTGGGCCATTTCTTTCGTCTGTTTCCTTGCACTACCTCGCAAACGCGGGAGACAGCGACAAAGCAAAAAAAAAAAAAAAATATTAACTTTTGTCACTTCAGCATAAATGTATGGCTGAATGTTATAGATTAGTTATTCAAACTATTCAATCATTCAGTAATGATTATCAATCACTAAGAATGAATGAATGGGACCCTACTATATATATAAATGGAACTTTTAAAACAACACAAAACCATCATCAAATACTGTAAGACATTAGATATTTTCATATGTGTAATAATTTCAAAATAAACTAAATATAGTTAATGAAAAAATAATTCCTGTGATTAACAATAACAAAATTATAATCAGAAGTTATTCTTACTTTGGCCATGGCGTAAACTTGGAAATGCAGTCCTCTAGACCCATGGTTACCCCTCTGACGGTGAGTACTGATCCCAGCCCTTTCCAAAATGCAGAGAATCCTTGACATCCCTGCATATGTATCAGGGCTGGCACAAGTGTTATTGGCAGTATATGATAACGCTGGCTATTTACATTCACCTGGGGAGTATGAAGGTTAATACTACCAACTTCTCAAAAAATGTGTATCATACTAACTAAAACATGATTAAAAGTATCATCCCTTTATGAAAACAGTAGTCAATGAAAAACTGTCTTATTCAAAAACAAACTGGAAAAGAGTGTCCTTTCCTACACATTTTCATATTTCTTGTCCCAGGGGTTAAAAGTGAAAAATGCACTGATAAATCTTCCTACCTGACACTGTCTCCTAACCACGATGAAGGGATGACTAAGGAGGTTCTCTGCACATAAACTGACTATGTTGATAGATATTTCTCCATACTTCTCCATCTGAATATCTGGAAGAATTAGTAGAATGTGAACTTGTTTGATGTAGAAAATTCAGTTTCTAATCAAATCCAGTATCTGCCAAGACACTTAGCATAAATCAAGAACCTCACTCTGTAAATTATAAAGTAAGAGTTGACAAATTAATGGAAACGAGTTTAACATAAACTTATGCTAAGACGCTGCAGACTGAGAATTTTGTATCTAAATTTAGTAAAGATCATTAAGAGTGTCCAACTTTCAGGTAATAATGGTCATTTCAGATTTCATGAAATATTATCAATACATCATGTGTGAAGCACAACTAACTGTTACCTTTATACAAATCATGATCATGAGGCTTTGGCACCACTGGTTTGGCAGCTTGGGGTGAACCATGCGCTGGGTTCAGCAGAGTCTGTGGAAACTCTGTTGGGCGTCGATAATAGTCAGTCATACCTACTGGCCTTTCCTTATCTTCAAATGTCTTTTGCCAGAATGGGGTATCTCTCTCACGCAGGTTTGAGAAAAATTGGTAATCATCAAGTCCTGCCATAATACTGTACTTGTTTTCTGTGAGGTGCTCTAAGAGAGTTCTCAGTCTTATGGTTTTTCATGCATTTTCCCAGTCAAGTCATTTCACTTTGTCTGAAAATCACATGAAATTCTTAGAAACAAATACATTGGAAAACAATGTGCATGATGTTTATTAAGTAGTATCTATTCAATCAATGAAACTCCATTATCAAATGTAAAGACTGAGGTACAGCAGTTTACTATGATTTACTGTACTGTCTTTTTCATTTCATGAAAGACATATCTAGATAATAACTTTCCAAAAAAATGTTGCCTTGATATTTCAAGAGATGGATCATTTTCAACCCTAAACAGAATAGGAATTACTCATCTTTCTTTTGCTTTAGTTTCCAGGATAAAATGTCCTAACTCTAGCCTCACTTCTGAATTAGCCCACTCCTTCCATGACAACTCTGATAAAAATCCCCAGTTCCATCCAAGAAAAATTAGCTTTAGATACACCAGGTAGAGTTAGGCGGGGTAAATTTCAGTCATCACATGGAAATGTTATGTGAAATGACACTATTAGACCAGCAGATCAGTGTTTCATGCTCAGCTTAATGCCATTCTTGAGCAATGCTTTACAATTATTCTTTTTTGCTGAAATGATTAAAAGAAAGTAAGACCAGACTGGCAATTAATGAAAACAGAATTATCATTAATTATTCATTTTCCCTGCACCACTTTATGGGTGGATTTCACATCTCTTTCTGCACAAGTTGCTATGATTATCAAGAAAACTGAAAAATACATGTGAGCACATAGAAAAATGTTACTGTATTGATTTTTCAATATAAAAACATCAAGTCCAGTGCAAGTCACATGAGAATACTTGTCTCATCTTAGTTTCCAAGCATTTCATTATCTAGATGACCTGAATAATTGGCAAAACAAAATTGATAAAGGAACAAAAACACGCGAGGGAAGCTGTACAGACTGGGATCAGCCGAGACTTTCACAGTGGCCACCCCCTTGATAGGAGTTCTCTGAGGAATGGGAATCAGATAGGTAAATAAATACACAAAAACTCTACACACTGAGTGTGATGTCTTGTATGGGAAACAACAATACCATATTCTTTTCATTTATTGTCCAGTACTGTCAAATGCATATCACTGCTGGGAACTCTTAGGTTTTATTAGGCATGACGTTATGTTTTAATTTTACAATAATTTCTATGGAGATCATCATTTCTAACTCCACAAGATTTAATAAAGAGCTCTCTCTGATGACTTGTGCTGGACTTTGATCACCATTATGTAATATTATCAAATGAGAGCTGTTAAGTGTAAGCTGGCAAAGGCTCTTACAACTGAAAACACTCAAGGAATAAATACGGAGATAAGTTTGTTTGTTCTATACATTTAAAGTGTTCAAAAACAAATGGAGTGAATTCATTACATGGAGAAATGGGACATGGGAAAGGAAATCTCATACACTGACTAATGAAGTTTCTTCAACACAGGGACAAAAAAATGAGAACGGAAAATGGAGCACTGATTAGAAATTATTCTGACTGCGCCCTTGTTAAATAGAAAAAAGTGCTATTGATGAAGTTGATGTAACAAAAGAAAGAAGTTTCGGATTAGATTACAAGATGAGAAACGAAATGTTACAACCTTTTGCTTACCTGACAATGTTGGATGCACTGGAAATGACATGGCTGATACTGTGACAAAAATGGATAAGGGAGGAATGAGACAGAATTTCATGTAACTAAAAGTATAACACAATTAAATAATAATGTCAAACTGAAATCTAGAGAAAATGGTAGATGGAAAATATTAAAGAGAACATGAAAAGTAAAAAATGGTATGATGAAATACATACAGATGCAGAATGTTATGAATAGGGAAAGGCTATGCATAAGGATACCATAGTGAATAGTTTAAGGTTATATAACAGTGGAAGGGAACGTGGAATAAGATATAAGTACCACATGAAGATGACAGATGTATCTTGAAGAGGAAAATATGATCCTCATAATACATACATAATCTCTGAGGTTACAAAGCAAAGAATAAACAATAAGACAATATAGTCGAACTAGATTCGATAATTAAATATTTCATAATGATTTTAAATTAATATTAAAGAATTAAGCACAGTTACTACCATGAATGCAGAATTAACAACTAGTTACGAATACATCAAGACCATCAGCACTTATCTTACTCCATAAAAACTATTTTACTTCTTTCTTAAAAACATCTTTAGTTTGACACTGGTTGATTGATAGCGGCATTTCATTCCACCACACAGTACCTGTATACATAGACGAACTCTAGTTGAACCTGGTCCTTTACCAAATCAAATAAAGTGGCGCATGAAAATATATTTTGATAATTCTGCAACTGAACTATAATATGAGACAAATTAATGATTAACAAATTACATACTCATTCAAAAATGATTTCGCAATTTTCTGTTCGTACCAATGAGTTACACTCTAATGACTTGGGCTGTATGTCGGTATCTCCTGTAAATATTATATGTACGTTGTTGGATCAAATGTAAAGATATATTAGTTATGAAGCCTGAATGCTTGCCATGCATTAAGAAAAGCAGGAAACTTAGTTACAGATGTACCGTACTATACCTGGTATAACCTGTTAACATATCAACCACTTGAATGCAATCATCCTCGGTTAATTTTCTTATGGGTATATGGCCGCCATAGACCCTAACATGCATCTGAACAAGCACATTCGGTTGACTATTTCAACTCTTAATTACACAAATGACAATAACCGGTGAGATATTAGGAAATAATAATACTTCCACAGGTCCAGCAGACGACGCACCATAACAGTAACAGCTGATCACCCTCCGTCTCCATCACATCCGGCAGCTTGGTACCACTTTTTCTTCTAGTATGAACAAGATCAAAATGTCTTGATTTATGAGAAAATCTAATAAATTTCTTTCCTATTTGAGTCTGAGATCATATTAAACAAACGTGGTGTAAATGTTAACTTTGATTAAGTCATTTTCAATTAATATTACTGGTTTAAACTGTTAGGGAATGTTATCAATGGAGCGGATTACTCTGACTTTATCAGTTACCTGCGGTTTAGTAAATCTGTACAGTTTAGAACGATTTACACCAATCAACCATCAGGATCAGAATGAATATGTTAGTTTGGGGAGGCGAATGTGGAAACATAAAAGGACAGAGAAATTAGGTAACAGCAAATTCATCAACGTTTGGAGGATAGTTTTTGAGCTTACGGGTATGGAGGACGCTTACATGGACCCGGCACATGGACGGTATACTGAGTCCTTATATACTGTAAGTCTTTGGTTAAGTTACTGTGTGATCTTATTGCCATAGAAAATGTTTCGATATTATGTAAGGCAAAGGACGGAACTTTTTAAACCATTTTTCCCATATAAAGTTGCTACTTCACACCCAACCTGACGTCACGACACTTTCTTTTCCCTTAACGATCCCCCGCCATTACACTTGGTCTAGTAACTTTATCCAGTAATTATCCATTTAGGCAGTTTTAGGGGCTTGGCTGTGGATTGTAAGTTCTTGTTTCGGTGCAACATTCTTAACAGTATTATAATAAATGCGTGCAAATGAGGTCATTTTTCGCTCGTTACTGATTTTCCGTGCATCTGACATAGGAGGGTAAGGTGCAGAAAATCAAATCCAACTTGAAGTACTAGTGATTGTAATGATATAACAGAAGCATTTACAACTGATAAAGCTAACAAAGTTAAAAGGGAAAAAAGTATACACTAGTGGCTCTGGTCACCATCTAAAATGTACATCAAGGCTGGGTCTTAATTGAAATATAAAGAGAAAAAAAATACGAGACAAAAGTACTCACAAAGTGGCGGGTTAGAGTTAATGGGAAAAACAAGAGGTCGAAATGTTCCAAAGTTTCCAGGTGTAAGGAAAGAAACAGTTATCAAAACAACCCACCCTCGAGTTGCCAACGGCCACACAATAATGTAACGCACCTTAACGAGCATAGCGTTGTGTAACTGGTGGTGGGGCACAGGGTACACAAGCAGCCAGCTCTCTGGAGCAAAAACGAAGAGGGTTAGTGAACCAACATAGCAGCGTAGGGGAAGTGGGTCAACTTTGGAAGTTAGCTTGGGAGAGTTGACGAGTTGGCCGCTTTCAATTCATTTTTTTCAAGTAAGGATGCAGAGCTAGAATGACTCAGGATGTGAGAGCAGCAGGAACGGATCAATACTTTGTATAAATGGAGCAGCTGTTAGGAAGAAAAGAAATTTCGACATCTAAAGAGGGCTCCCAGTTTTTTTTTTCTTTTTAGAAGCAGACAGCTGTTTCCATGATTTAAGGTTTCCAATATAATTGGGTTGTTATAATAATATCAAATATGTCCACTGAGTTAAGGGATGTAATTACAGATCCGTCAAAAGAGAGGGAAATGCTATGAGAAATTGTCGTTAGACGTATGGACAGAAAATGGGTCTCGTAGGCATTACACTTGAACTAAGTTTAGTCTACCCCTCTGAAATATCCTATCCATGTCTGAATTAACTGATAAAATTGGGTCGAAATGAAATGCAAATCCAATGCGACAAGCAGGGGCAGATTCAAAGGATGTTGAGGAATCAAGTGTTGAGTCGTCAACGTATGAGTACATTTGGTTATTTGTAGAAAAGAGATCGCTGATAAAGAGAAATAGTGTCGGAGGTAGGACAGAATTTTGAGGGACACCGCTGTTGATGGAAAAAGTGGGAGAAACTGATCCATCAAAAATCACGAAGATAGATCAGGCAGAGAGGACGTTAGATATGAGGAGCTGAGTGAGGAAGGGAGCCCAAAGAGGGGAGCTTAGGGATGAAACCACAATGTCATACCTTTAGATATATCAAGGACAACTACATAGGATTCTTCAATATCTTTCATGGATAGTAATAAGTCAATAGTAAGATAGGAATGAATATCACCAGTGGATTGTGAGATCAAGATGTCTGAGAATATATGAGTTGAGGAGGAATTCAAAGACTGGAAATGATAGATGTCAAAGCAACAGAACAATAATTAGAGTGATTAGAGCAGGCACCCTTCTCAGGGATGGGATGTACCAACTCATGCTTCCACGGAGATGGAAAGGCTGTTTTATACACGAAAGTATAGGTGCAACTTCAGAGGCACTGTTTCAGCACACGGGGATGGGATGCCGTCAGGACCATAAATAAACCTTGCTTGCGTCCAGAGAGAAGCTCATTTCGTACATTTCAGCGTAGAGATTACATGGAGAGGCATAGGATTAGTCAGAGGAGCATCAGCGGATGCAGCAATGTTAGTTATCTAAGGTGGAGTAGAGGGAAAACGGGATCAATTTTTGTGTGTGTGTGTGTGTGTGTGTGTTTGTGTATGTACAGGAGAGACAGCTATAGCATCGTCAGAACGGAAAAGTGAAGGAAAGGTAGACCAACAGATGTTAGCGATACCCTTAGCTAATGACCTGAAAGGAACATAGCCTCACAGACAATGTGCTTGCAGTGATGAAAGCTGAATGGAAGTAAGAGGAGGAGAGTTTTTCCAAGCTCGATATGCCTGCACCCTTTCCTGAATGGCCTCAGAACAGGATCGGTTGAACCACAAATTGGAAGAAGAGGTCGTCTTGGAGGAAGAGGGGGATAGAAGTTTCCATTTCCGCAACAATACCATATGTGTTTGGCGGAGATAGAAGCATCAACACATAAAAAAGAAAAAAAGTGACTTTCCAAAGGAAAGTCAGAAAATCGATTTTATTTATCTAGTTTTGCTTAAAAACAAATGATGTTCCTTCATCTTCCTATTATATCATGAACTGTATGTGCGTGACAGTAAATGAAAAAAATTATGTTTACATGATTATTTATGCTTCGGGTATCTAAAGCAGGACAGTTCGCCAAACTTGCCTAAGGAGCAGAGTACTTGTGTCCACGCCTCTGAAAAATGTGCATTGCATCTTGTTAAACTCATATTCTAGCTTTAATGATAAAACAAAGTAAGCCTACAAAATAAACCTATCTGTAAGTCTTCGGAGTAAATGATATCTCTTACAGTTGCCATTTGATTGAATTATTGTGCAGATGTTACATAATTATTGAGATGTGCATATGACAATATAGTGCTCTTAGTGATTTTGATTTTAAAAAGTTTTTTGAAAATAGATATACCTCCCTATCCTTGCCATCACAAATGAAATATATGCATGGATTGGAATTCATCATGATGGCACAACAATTAAAGTAACAATTAAGTTGCAACTAAATTACGATGGGGAAGGACGTTTATGGCGTCCGAACATGCCAACTTGAAGAGCGAACGTGTCAGGAAAGATTCCATAATGAACTGAGCAATACAATGAATATTCCACAAGTAACTTAAAAGACTTTGTAGAATCTGGTAATTTTTTTCTCCCTTTTTTCCCGCAAGTTTTCCTCGTTGAGCCAATCAATATCCAGGTGCACAGAGTACTTTCCATGAACACTTGGTACATATTCTATCCGTATTTAGCTTTAAGACAGCCTAAGATCAGTTCTGGTGTGATCCTGGATCTCTTTATGCACAGAGAAAACATTAAGACGTGTTCATCCATGGAGTACTAACGCAGGAGAATCACAGATGAATGATAGAGGTCAGACGATAGGCTTCTCCACCTGTTTGCCCCTAGTGCTTCTTTTGACCTCCTCACTGTCCCTACTGGTTCGTTACCCTGGTTCAACACATTGTTTGCAACATCTTTGATTCTGTTTCCTTTCCTGTCCTACAGACTTAATGAGCATATGAGGACCCGTAGGACCAATTTCTTTCTGCTACATTTGCTTTCGCTCTTACGAACAATCCAACAGAATCTAGAGACGAAATATGACGCAATTCTCTCCACCCTGCAAGCCCTTGGACAACGGCAAATATGCCAAAAGTATCACATAAGTGTTCGTCACGCAAAAACTGGCGCATGACCAACGACTTATGTGACTTAGGTGACACATGGAAGGAAGTGAATAAAGTGCGAGGTGTTGGAAGCTAGGACAACAATTATGTTGACACACAAGGCAGAGCTAGTCAACTTAGTAGGATATGGGCTGGAGCAGCCAGTTTTCCCGAGTTACCTCCGAATGTCCAAGCCTCATTACAATGTAAGAGTAGGTATAGGAATGAGTTAGTGCAAAGCCAGTGTACACTGGAGGATGATACATGTGTTCCTATGGCAAGTGGTGGGTTATTATATGCTGTAAAAAAAGGGGAAGCCTACGGCACCTGATGATGATGAAGTGACATACACGATATCATTGTCTTGCTGGTATTAAAGAATGGCTTCCTTTAGACTTGTTTAACATGTCTTATAATGGAGGTTGTATCTCCATTAAATGGAAGAAAGCAGTAATTGTGTCAATACAAGAGAGCAATGGAGAGTTTCATCCGATATCCTTGACTTCTTGTTTTAGCAAAATGATGGAAAAAATAGTTTTAAAAATGGTTGTATAAAGTGGAGGATATATCAGCGCCTAGTTTACATGGATTTATGAAAGGGGTAAGTACTGCTGACTGTGTTCTAGTGTTTGAACAACAGCGAGGCTACATGAAGGGTGTTTGTAGATTTAACGGGGGGCCTTTGACAGGGCGAATAAGGAAGTCATACTTGAGCTAGTTAATTTGGAAGTTGCTGAAATCGATTGTTGATTATCTGAGTAACAGAAAGATTTGAGATTGGTTCCAGTGCTGGTACTTAGAAGAACGAGAAATGGAGTTGGTGACTCCACAAGGAGGGTTCTTAGCCCCTCTTTTTAATAAATTGATTAACACAATAGCTAGCTATGAATTCTCTGGAGACACAGATTGTAATATATGCTGATGACATTATCTTACAATGTAACGTTATGAAAAATATGCAAGAGACTTTAGATGTATTGAGTAAACTCTGTTGCAGTATGGGCCTTGCCATTAATGAAGAAAGAACTAAATATATCAGGTTAGAAATTGTGTACAGGGGGATTTATTTTTGAACGGATTAAGGTTGGAAAAGGTTGATGTGGAGTATGGAGTAAATATTGTATTTACAACGAACTTATCTGAGATTCGAGCCATGGTAGGAAGGACGCTTGACATTAGATATTTTACATCTTGAAGAGAAACAGATATGATTGGCATCCCAGTTATTTACGAAACGTCTTTTCAGAAAAAAAAAGAAAATAAACAGTTTTCCCAGACGAAATGTTGTACATATATATTGTGACGGATCAGTGTTAAGTAACGATCAAGCGCGATGTAGTGTTTTCATAAGGGGATCTTTTATCAATCAATGTTATGCAGATGCAACAGTTTGTGAAAGAACTAGTAACAATACCTTATCCACGCTGGCTGGACTTCATGCAATTTGTGAAGAGTTTACAGCATTATTTGTATGTTTTACAAAACACCAATGTAACCTACAGGACGAACTTACCATCTGTTGATTCTGCCATAACGAGACTAAGGTTGGCATACAAATATCATTGGCAGATAAGTGGAGGGCTGGGTCGTTTTTGCCGACTGAGGGATGCACATACATTATGTATTAGAATGTGGAAGAATCCTACCATATAGGAACAGTGAGATCACTTCTCTAAAAGAACAAATTCGTTGGTTAAATGATAATGGAATGGTTAAAATGATTCTTGCATTATATAAAAATTTTGCCCATAGGGTATAACTTTATTATCATGTAAGATTAATTGTTTTTTTCATTTCAAAACTAGTTATACTTTAATTTTATTTCTGTAAACAATACAACGGATAAGGTAATTCTTGTAGTGTTGTAATATTAAGACATTTACAACTTTTGTAAGCCCAAAAAGGGATGACATGAGGGTGGGAGTAGTACACTACCCTGTCCTTTCGAAGTAATTATTGCGAATGGAATGTGTTAATGTCAATTGCCGTGGAAGCATGCATTGACACATCCCGTCCCTAAAAAGAGTGACCGTTCTGACCCCTTTAACTATTGTCCTGTTGCTTTGAAATCTACCATTCCAGAGTCTTTGAATCCCTCCTCAACTCCCATATCCTTAAACACCTCGAAAATCTTCCCTTACTGATGTCTGGTCAACATCCCTGAGAGATTTGGGGGAGTCGTGTGTAGTTGCTCTTGACATATCAAAAGCTTTTAACGGGGTGTTGCATCGGGGTCTCATCTTTAAGGTTCCCTCCCTCACTTTGCTCCTTCATATCTAGCTTCCTCTCCGGCTGATCTATCTCTGCGGTTGTTGATGGATCAGCCTCTCCTCTTTTCTTCATCAACAATGGTGTTCTTCAGAGTTCTACCTTGTCCCCTACGCTTTTTCTCTTTTTTTTTTCAACGATTTCCCCCACACATAATCCAGTGCACTCATACGATGGCGACTCAACACTACATTCATCCACATCCTTCAATTCTACTCCCTCTTCTCACCTCGATCTGCATCTCGTCTTGACACAACTTCCTCAAAAAACTCAGACTTGGACAAGATATCTCAGTAGGGTAGACAAACTCTTGTTAAGTTTAATGCCTCCAAGACCTAGTTTCTACCCATCTCTCTATCGATTATTCTTCATAACTCTTGTCTCTTCTTTCACGGTTCTGTAATTCCATCTCTTGACTCATTGAACATACTTGATATCATTGTAACATCCACTCTTTCTTGGAAACCCCACATTACAGGAATAGATTAGTCTGCCTCTAAAAGAAAAAAAAACTGGGTGTCCTGTTTAGATGTCGAAATTTCTTTTGCTCTGAACAGTTACTCCGTTTACACAGAGGATTGATTCGTCCATGTATGGAGTCCTGCTCTCACATCTGGGGTGGTTCTAGTTCTGTAGCCTTACTTGACAGAAGTGAGTCGAAAGCTGTCCGAATTACCGCCTCTCCCTAGCTAACTGCCAAACTTGATCCCCTTGCCTTACGCCGCAATGTTGGTCCACTTTCCCTCTTCTGTACTATGGTGTCACTTTGGATTTTGCTCCGAGAGCTGGCTGCTTGTGTGCCCCCACCACTAGCTAGACCACGCAATGCTCGACAAGCTTCTGCGTCACGTGATTATTGCGTAACCATTGGAAACTCAAGGGTGGGTCGCTTTGATAATCAAACCGCTTCTTTCCCTTCCCGTAGAAGCTTTGGAACTCTACCTTTTCATGTCTTTTCCAGTAACTATGACCCGACACATTCTAAAAGATAGGTTTTTCACTTCCTCCAAAATTCGTAAATTCCCTTTTCGTTTTCTGTTTTATGATTCTCTATATTTCAGTTAAGGTCTGGCCTTGATGTGGACTTTTGTTTGTGACTGGAGCCTGCAACATAAAAAAAAAAAGTTGCCCATGCCGCCTCTGCTAGCATAAGTTATATAAAAAAATTCTATTTGAGGACCAATATAGCGGGGAATATTCTGAGGGTTTGAAATAGTTATTTGTGCTGGAATAATAGAAACCTCCTCAGTAGTCAGACGTACCTATGATTATTAATTATGTCTGTCTCTTTTGTACATAACATACTTAGAGATGACATGAAGGTCCCGGTAAGTGGCCAATTCTGATGTTAAGATTCACGTTAAGCGTATTATGGATTGGCTCCACTTTTAAATATTTGGAATGTTAACTAATTCTCAACAGATCACGATTTGGATGAACGTCCATGGAAACGCCACACAGTCGGGTGTTGTATGGCTGCCGTAATGATTTTCCTTGTGAGCTGCTGTTTCAAATCTACAGGGGTTTCAGTCCCCCAAATATGGAACATTGCTCACAAAACCTAGGTTAACCCATACTCTACCTCGCTGTTAACTAGAGTGGAATCAAAAGTCTTCCATCCCATCAATTCTCTCATCACCTCTCTACAACCTTCCCTCTCCGTACGTCGTAATGTTACTGTTCTTTCTCTAACACGGGTATTATTTTGGCCGTTGTTCGCGTGAGCTGTCTGCCTGTCCCTACCCTAGTAGTCTGGACACCGAGGCGCGCGTTTGGGTGTTGCTTCCTACAGTTTCTGCTAGAAGACTGACCACTCGAGGACTGGCCGTTATGATCCCTGCCTCCTTCCCTCGAACAGCTAACCTGTGGATTCCCTTCCTTCTGTTTTTCTTTTTCATATAATTTCTACTATCTTTTTCTTGACTTTGTTGTTGTTTTCATTCACTCGAAATAGCCTAGGTTCAACGGGGCTTGTTTTGTTCGTGCCATTTAGGTCACAAAGTTCTCGGTGTTTTGTAACTGCAGTGAGTAGTTCATCAACAATTTTGATGCTGTTTAGAATCATTGTAGGTTAACACGAAGTCTTGTTCTATGAGAGTTGGCCCTAAGTTAGGTTGAGCTGTTTGCATGGCAGACTATATGACGAGCATACAGCCTATTTACGCTGTTGTGTAGCAGAATGATAAGCGTTTACAAACGATCCAACTAATCTGAGTCAGTGTTCAGTATAGAAACATCTACGTTGGTAGTAGGATACTACTTGCTATATACGACGAGTGAAATAAATCCTTTACTAAGCTGAACATAAATACTTTAAGCTTTAATTTTCAGAAATACTGACAGTTGTAGATGTGTGTTATTGTTAGACTTGTGTGTTTCCTGATTACTATACAATCTTGCGGCGTCACACTTATCTTTGAGGGCGGTTCACATTACGGCTACCTGGCAACTCTCTCGGCCGACCGCATGGGAAGGTTGTCATTTAGCCTTTAAATGGCCCGCCAAACAGGAGCATTTAACGTCTTAAGACACTTGTTTTCAGAAATATATTAAATGCCTAAAAATACTCGCAGGAAACATTTCACAGTGATGGGTGGTACATTTCCTTCATAGTTAATTGATGATATTAACAAGGAAAACTTAAGACTAACAGCACATAGCATCTACAGCGATTGGTATTGCTAACACTTGATAGTAAGCTTAAGTTTTCATACTTAGTGGCCGGTAGTTTTACCTATGGAAGCAGAAGATGCGTTTTTTAAAGTGCACCTGACGAAGAAGTGTCACGCCTAACGCCTTTAAAGGGAAGAGGGTAAGTGGAGGGGGTCAAGTGGCCTTACACTATACTGTTCCTGATTCCACGTCGATTAACGAAGGAGTTGCTAAAAGTTTCTTACTAGTGTGTGTAATTAGTTCCTGTGATTTAGTACAACAATTTGCCCTACAATTTTCTAAAGCACCTTAAAGTCTGCAATTTTTTTATATATAAATTTCATATTCCCTTTACAGAGATGATCGCTAATGTTGCTGACGTCATTACTCAGGCGGGCCACATAATTGGAATGTGGGAGCTTAGGATGCCTGCCAGTGGCCAGACCTGCTGCCGGGACATCCTAAGCAGAGAGCAGTGTACAGCGGCGGCGGTGAATGAGAAGTCAGGACGAGACTACGAAGTGGACGACCCCGGTGCAGGACGCGGAAGGAGGATGAACGGATTGGGCAGGTCGTGCGGGACATACCCATGACGTCAGCTGTCCACGTGACCCGTCAGCTACAGTGTCATCCACGCACCACCAAGTGTCGTCTCCAGGGACGACATTTACACTCCCACATTCCTGCTGAGGAAGAGCAACTGAATCAAACACACAGGGAAGCACACCTTGGGTTGGTCCTGTAGCGTGTAGGACTGGGAGAAGATTACTGGGAAGACGTAATCTTTACAGTTGAAACAATGTTTTCCTCTGCTAGTGCAGGTTCAGGGCTGTGCTGGTGCCCTCACAATACCCGTCACACTTCTGAAAATATCTCCGAGCTTCGGCGTGTGGCAGAATGCAAGTCTCATTTTAGGGATGGATGTGGAAAACTGGGCCTGGCGAGCTGTTAGAAAGTGCAGGTTGCTTTAACAGCCAGCAGTACATTGAAATATTATATGTTCCTTCTCTTCATACCATGGTCATCCCAGAGCCAAGTAACAAGCTGATGCAAGACAAGTGCTCAGTACACACCAACAGAGCAGTATGTGCGTGGTTTAGTGCCCAACCGGAGATCATGTCTTGGACTGGCCCAGGAAAGGGTGTTACATGAACACTGTAGAGAACCTGTGGGCAACTATGTGCTGGGAATGGAACGTGGGTGAGGCTAGGAACCAACAAGGCATCATGGACACTGCACGCCAGGTATGGGACAGCCTTCGTCTCCGTCCCAGTGTCTGCAGAAACCTCGTCCATTCTGTTCCCACAAGGATTCATGAAGTTTTCCATGCCCGTGGAGGATGGACATCACTTTAAGTATAATAAAGGCTGATCTATCACGTTACTTCAGTATACTAATGTTCTTGTTCGTCCTGTATGTTTATCCTAATCACACACCATCAGTCTACCTTTATTCTAGAATACTTAAAGATAGTGTAACTGATCCTAGTAATGCTTATCAATACGGGATATAAACTTGCCCTCCACTGTTTGGTCACAATTTCCAGAAACCTTTAAAAGGTAAAGCATCACTCGGCCGCCCGCCTTTGTATTGTATTGTTGTGCAAAAGAAACGTAAAGTCTGTTACCTATAATTATTGTGCACGTAAATGTAACAAAAAGATTCAAACTCAAGTTACCGAGTTTCTCTGTTCTTAAGCTAACCCTAAAACACTATTTCATTATATGACACTCAAGGAGAGAAATGCCAGGTTCCATGTCGAGGTTGCGACCACTCGATTATAACAAGATAACCTGGATATTAACTAGTCTGGAAACAACTCAAAATCGTGAGATAAACTCGTGTTAACTACCAAGCAAATGTGATTAGATTTGTGATTAAATTTCTCAAAAATTATCACGATAATGATTCACCAGTAAGTCTGTAACCGTCACCTCCACCTTCACCAGAACAGCTCTGTATTAGACCGCGGTACCTGGCCTCACTCATAGGCTCTAGATTCCCAGCGATTCCGATACGATCATGACTGAACACGAGAGCTGTGAGCTCGCCAATGGACCGTCAGGACTTTAAGTCAACGCCCGTACCAACGATGGGTGTTGGTGTCAATGTAGTGTGTGACGTAGAGTATTACTGGTGTGACGGTTATGGTGGCCAGGCTGGGGGTTAGACAGGCGTCACCGACTTCTTGTTTTCTGTTTGTTATTTGCGTTAATGAGTTAGTTAGGATGACACAGACGGATGTCAGTCTCCGGAAGGGTTCATGTAATGGCTTCATATGTTGGCTTTAATGGACGACTCTGTATTACTTGCCACATGCAGATCTAATAGGATATTAAGGTGACGATGTCACACGAGTTCTGCCGTGACTGTGGTATGAAAATGAGCCAATAGTAAGGCAGGGAACGCGGGGCCGATACATGCGAACGAGCCGGTGATAGAACACTGCTCTCGCTGGAACGGTTCGGTGTGATAATTGCTATCAAGCGATGGGTATTTGACGGGGGCCTTGATGGCGTCCCTCCTGTACAGGTGAGTCGTGAGTGTTGGCCGACCTTAAACCAGTCGTCACACGTTGTAACTGAGGTTTGTAACAAGTGTTCGGTGTGAGGAGAGCGACACGGAACCTTGTGTGTGACGTCGAGGCAAGATACCCGTCACTACCAGACCTAATTAAGACAAAAACATCACAAATTCTTGGTCGAAATGCGGAGTGGGCGATCAGGCCTCACTGACGACATGTCATCAATAATCTCTACTGTGGCTCAAACACGCCTAAAGGAAAATACATAAAAGAATTCTTACAAGGGAAGTACACGATCAAATCTCGAAGTCAGTTTCTTCAAGATGTGTGGTATATGAAGACATTAACCCAAACTGTACAGTGCACGAAATTTACAAGTGAAAACTGTTATTGAGGCCCACAGAGCAGCCTTTTCGCGATTATATTAAGCCATAGCCTGGTGTTGGAGCCATATCCAGGTGGTGGAGCCATGGCCTGGTGGTGGAGCCATAACTTGGTGGTGGAGCCATAACCTGGTGGTGGAGCCATAACCTGGTAGTGGAGCCATAGCCTGGTGGTGGAGCCATAGCCTGGCAGTGGAACCATAACCTGTTGGTGGAGCCATAGCCTGGCGGTCGAGCCTTATCCTGATGGTGGAGCCATAGCCTGGCGGTCGAGCCTTATCCTGATGGTGGAGCCATAGCCTGGTGGTGGAGCCATAGCCTGGTGGTGGAGCCATAACCTGGTGATGGAGCCATAACCTGGTGGTGGAGCCATAGCCTGGTGGTGGAGCCATAAACTGGTGGTGGAGTCATAACCTGTTGATGGAGCCACTGCCTGGCGGTGGAGCCATATCCTGGTGGTGGAACTATAGCCTGGCGGTCGAACCATAGCCTGGTGGTGGAGCCATATCCTGGTGGTGGAGTCATAACCTGTTGATGGAGCCACAGTCTGGCGTTGGAGCCATATCCTGGTGGTGGAGCCATAGGCTGATGGTGGAGCCATAGGCTGGTGGTGGAGCAATAGCCTGGCTTTCGAACCATAGCCTGGCGGTGGAGCCATAACCTGTTGGTGGAGCCATAACCTGTTGGTGGAGCCATAGCCTGGTGGTGAAGCCATAACCTGGTGGTGGTCATAACCTGCTGATGGAGCCACAGCCTGGCGGTGGAGCCATAGCCTGGTGGTGGGGCCATAGCCTGGTGGTGGAGCCATAGCCTGGAGGTGGAGCCATAACCTGTTGGTGGAACCATAGGCTGGTGGTGGAGCCATAACCTGTTGGTGGAGCCATAGCCTGGCGGTCGAGCCATAGCCTAGTGGTGGAGCCATAACCTGTTGGTGGAGCCATAGCCTGGCGGTCGAGCCATAGCCTGGTGGTGGAGCCATAACCTGTTGGTGGAACCATAGCCTAGTGGTGGAGCCATAACCTGTTGGTGGAACCATAGCCTGGCGGTCGAGCCATAGCCTGGTGGTGGAGCCATAGCCTGGTGGCGGCGCCATAGCCTGGTGTTGGAGCCATAGCTTTGTGGTGGAATCATAACCTGTTGGAGGAGCCATATCCTGGTGATGGAGAAAGGACGCTCGAACAGGCCAGGGCGTGGCTGTCTCCCGCTTAAGGAAAGTGTATTTGTGGCCAGGCACAGAGTGAGAGGCATGTGCTGCAGGAATGTCCACTTATTCAAATCATCAGACAAATGGATGGTTTCAGTCACACTGAGCACATACTAACTGTTCGTTTTTCCCTCATTATAATTTGTACGATCCTTTACGACATGCTGGAAGTATACATGTGATTTCATGAGTGTAAGTAGTATTCGTAAAGCATATGTAGCGACGCTGGGTTACCCAGAATCGGCCCACAATATCACCTTACAGACGCGCCGGCGCCTTGGCTTGGTGGCAGGTCACGGCGTGTGACCTCACCTGACCTACATACTCGATGTTCGGCGGTGGCAGGTCAGAAGCTGCCGCTCTAATTATTCCATTAACGAGACGACCAGACCCTCCCCAAGATAAGAGCCCAACCCTCAGTCCAACAGCATGGAGAGAGGTCAGAGTTGGCCACATTCGACCGCGACGTTTCCAGTTCCCTTTGAGGATAGCATAGTCTCATGACCTGACCTTCCTCCCTCTTGTGTACCCGGGGCGTCATCGCACGAGCACACCCTCTCCATTCTCCAGGTACTACACAGCCCAGTGTATGTGCGTGCTCTGACCACGTGGTGACTACGTGGTCGACGACCGAGGATTTCTGGCCGCCAAGATCAACGAAGACAGAGAAGAAAGATGACAATAGTATCACCTCCTGTGTTGGTCCTTCCCGCAGGAGACAACTACAGAAGACGTCAGTGAGATGACTCCAAGCCAGTGAGGTTGACGTTGTGATCCCACCACCGCCCTCGCCTGTATACGCCTCCACCCCCACGTCTCCTCCAGTCAATCATGCGCTCATATTTCATTCGTCCCCTTACCATCCATCTCAACCTCTGCCATCGTTCGGCTTGTACAAGTCTACCCTTGCTACCCCACTCCATTCTGGAAATCTATTTCCAGAGGAGCGGAGGCCTGGTGTGGACCTGCTCTTGCTTAACGGGGTTGAGAGCGTTTTATTCTGACCTACCACTTGCCTCGTCTCGTCTTGTGACGCGACCTGCCCACGTCCCAACCCTGTGTGTGTATTCGTTGTTCATCAGACACACTGTTTTGCACCACCGACCCTTCAGGGTTACCCTGTGATAATGCAGGGGCTTCCCTGGAGTGGGGTCGTGGTCCCTCACATTTCGTAGACGCTAGACACTGATGCTATCTATCATCACGCCTCCTCCCAACATACGGATCAAAGTTAGTAAAACTGATCCTTCCCCCACATCCTTCCCCCCAACTGATTTATTAACAATAGTCTTTGGGACAACCGAGGTTCGTCCCAGTAGGCTCGTGCAAAACCCTACCAATAAACAACAATTCAGGATCTGCCTAAACAAGAATAATGATCTTAACAAGATCTTATGTAAACCATTGATTGATGAACTCATCAAGAAACACTTCCAAATTATTCACGACCGCCGCCCGCCCCCTCCAAGCTAGATGTACCATAATTGCTAACAACATCGATGCATCAATCATGACCCTTGACCCTGCCGAGATTGTTGAAGCTATTAACCAGAACAGCGACATCAGTGTAACTAATGCATACAAACTAAACATCACGCTCACTAAAAATCCAATGTACCAACCCACCTCCGCAAATCTGCTATCCTGTGGAAATTTGTTTCCAATGATTTCGGTGCCCACCAAGTACTTAAGCCAGATCAATAGTTAGAGATTCAGCAACGTTTTAAATATTTACAGTACGGACACGATACCAAGAACTGCAAATCACAACAACAGACTTGTAGTCACTTGTCTGTGTAAATTGTAGAGGCCAACTTCGCACAGCACGGCAGACCCCCAAATCCTCTGGCTCCTCCCAGAACACACACCAGCCTCACCTCCACGCAGCAGTTGCTGCATAAACAAACCACTATCACCTTGACTGACTTCTCCAATCTCGACCACACACTCCTCTGACCTCCTTACTCTCCACGGGAAAATGCACGCGTGCTATCTAAAAGCAATATTCGTGAGCAAGGAAGACAAGTGTGAATTCAACAGAATATTCGCCTTGTTGCTAAGCCATAACAACCGTCCGACTGTACAAACTCCATTCGAACTCCTTACTTCCCTCGCTAACAACCATCCTTCCCAGAATCCTGTCACACACGCCTCCCTGATCTCTAACACAAATGCAATATCCCAAGCGACCTCAGGCAACACTTCGAACCCTCCGCCAGCAACCCGACCTCCAGCCCTCCCAACTTTCAACACCACCTCCAACACAACTCCCTCCACCCTCCCCTAGTCAACACTACCAACCCATCCATATCTCCACTTACCAATTCCACTTCCACATCCTCTGACACAACTTTCACCTCCACTCCACCCCCCACCCCCAAACCTCCACTTCCCAATTCTAAACAAATGATGTTCACAGACCTCTAAACGCGCACTCTGTAACACTACAATACGCGGATGACGTCATCCATCTGATAAGCGCCAGGACCAACACAAACTTAACCAGAAGATCTCAGGAAGAACTGGACCACGTTCCGTTATGAGGGATGAAATGAAGAAGAAAATCAAACCCTGCTAACTGTAACATATCATGCTTTAACATACGTCAAAGAGACAACAAAACCAATGTCTATCTACACTTCCGTGTTCACCTTCATTTA